>NC_088399.1:18975232-19165232 GCF_034236695.1 Oncorhynchus nerka | reverse complement strand
TATTATTCAAGTTATTATTACCTCTAAATATTAGTTGAGTATACTAAAGTAGTAGAATAAAGTATACTACTTTAGTAATAATAATAAAAAAATGTCAGATTGGAGAGGATTGTCAAATTTTTGTATTGACACAACTTAAAGCATAGGCCAGGGTTCCCCAATTGGCGGCCCGTGGGCCGAATTTGGCCAGTGGGTGATTTTATTTGGGCCCCCAAGTTTTCTAATAATTGTTGGACATAAAAGACTGTAAGAACACCTGCAAATCAGCTCCAAGTGATTTTTATTTTGGAAACTGTTCCAAATTATTCCCACACTGTCACGATCGTCATAGTGAGGAGACCAAAGTGCAGCGTGATGTGAATACATATTTTTAATGAAAGACGAAAAAACACGAAGTACACTAAACAAACAAACAAAATAACAAGACGAACGTGACCTCTATCAAAACTGAATGCAAACATGCAACATCACATAGACAATAACTCACAAACCACAATACAAAACAGGCTACCTAAATATGGTTCCCAATCAGAGACAACGACAAACACCTGCCACTGATTGAGAACCATATCAGGCCAAAACACATAGAGCAAGACAAACTAGACATGCAACACAGACTGCCCACTCATATCACAACCTGACCAAACAAAACATAGAAACAAACAACTCAAATAATGATCAGAGTGTGACAGTACCCCCCCTAAGGTGCGGACTCCGGCCGCAAAACCTAAACCTATAGGGGAGTGTCTGGGTGGGCATCTAGCCGCGGCTCTGGCTCTGGCGCGGGACGTGGACCCCACTCCACCATAGTCATTTCCCTCTTCAAGGGCCTCTTTAGAGTGGCGACCCTTGCCTCCGACCTTGGGTCTAAGACCCTAATTAAAGGCCCCACTGAGGGGCAGCTCCGAACTGAGGGGCAGCTCCGGACTGAGGGGCAGCTCCGGTCTGAGGGGCAGCTCCGGACTGAGGGGCCGCTCCAGACTGAGGGGAAGCTCTGGAATGAGGGGCAGCTCCGGACTGAGTGGCAGCTCCGGACTCGGACTGAGGGGCAGCTCCGGACTGAGGGGCAGCTCCGGACTGGCTGACGGCTCTGGCGGCTCCTGGCTGGCTGAAGGCCCTGGGCGCTCCTGGCTGGCTGACGGCCCTGGCGGCTCCTGGCTGGCTGACGGCCCTGGCGGCTCCTGGCTGGCTGACGGCCCTGGCGGCTCCTGGCTGACCGACAGCTCTGGCAGGTCCTGGCTGACTGGCGGCTCCTGACTGACTGGCGGCTCAGGACAGACGAGAGACTCTGGCGGCTCAGGACAGACGGGAGACTCTGGCGGTTCAGGACAGACGGGAGACTCTGGCGGCTCAGGACAAACGGGAGACTTTGGCGGCTCAGGACAGACGGGAAACTCTGGCGACTCAGGACAAACGGGAGACTCTGGTGGCTCAGGACAGACGGGAGACTGGCGGCGCTGGGCAGAAGGAAGGCACTGGACAGGCGGGAGCACCTGTAGGGATGAGACTGAGAGGCAGCCTTGTGCGAGGAGCTGCCACCGGAGGGCTGGTGCGTGGAGGTGGCACCGGATAGACCTGACCGTGAATGCGCACTGGGGATCTTGAGCACCGAGCCTGCCCAACCTTACCTGGTTGAATGCTCCCCGTAGCCAGGCCAGTGCGGCGAGGTGGAATAGCCCGCACTGGGCTGTGCTGGCGAACCTGGGACACTATGCGTAAGGCTGGTGCCATGTATGCCGGCCCAAGGAGACGCACTGGAGACCAGATGCGTAGAGCCGGCTTCATGACACCTGGCTCGATGCCCGCTCAAGCCCGGCCGATACGAGGAGCTGGAATGTACCGAACCGGGCTATGCACACGCACCGGGGACACAGTGCACTCCACCGCATAACATGGTGCCTGCCCGGTTCCTCTCGCTCTCCGGTAAGCACAGGAAGTTGGTGCAGGTCCCCTACCTGGCTTCGCCACACTCCCTGTGTGCCTCCCCCCAATACATTTTTGGGGCTGCCTCTCGGGCTTCCAGCCACACTGCTGTGCTGCCTCCTCATACCGGCGCCTCTCTGCCTTCGCTGCCTCCAGCTCTGCTTTGGGGCGGCGATATTCCCCTGGCTGTTCCCAGGGTCCTTTGCTGTCCAGAATCTCCTCCCATGTCCAGGAGTCCTGTGTTCTTTGCTGCTGCTGCTGCTGCCCTTTACCACACTGCTTGGTCCTTTGTTGGTGGTTTATTCTGTCACGATCGTCGTATTGAGGAGACCTATATATGTATAGGGGTAAGGGGACAGGGATACTGGGGTGATGGAGGTAGATATGTATAGGGGTAAGGTGACTAAGCAACAGGATATAAGATAAACAGAGTAGCAGCATCTTGCATGTGAGTGGGTGTGCGGGTGTGTCAGTATAAATGTATGTGCATATTATGTGTGAGTGAGTGTTTGTGTGTGTTGGAGTGATAGAGTGTGTGAGTGTGTAGGGCCCTGTGAGTGTGCATAGAGACAGTGCAGTACTGAAATCAAAGGTAAATAAAGATTCAAGGTGAACTCTGTCCTTGTAGCTATTTTGTTAGCTATTTATCCATTTGGGGATAGAAGCTGTTCAAAGCAATTCATTTTTTGTCCTGAATACAAAGTCTTATGTTTGGGGTTAATCCAATACAACACATCACTGACTACCACTCTTCATATTTTCAGGCATAGTGGTGGCTGCATCATGTTATGGGTATGCTTGTAATAGTTAAGGACTGGGTCGGTTTTCAGGATAAAAAAAATTAACGGAATGGAGATAAGCACAGGCAAAATCCTAGAGGAAAACCTGGTGAAGTCTACTTTCCACCAGACACTGGGATATGAATTCACCTTTCAGCAGGACAATAACATAAAACACAAAGCCAAATCTACACTGGAGTTGCTTAGCAAGTAGACTGTGAATGTTCCTGAGTGGCCAAGTTACAGTTTTTATTTATTTAAATCTACTTGAAAATATATGGCAAGACCTGCAATTTGTTGTCTAGCAATGATCAACAAACAATTTGAAGAATTGTGAAAAGAATAATGGGCAAATGTTGCACAATCCAGGTGTGGAAAGCTCTTAGAGAAATACCTAGAAAAACTCACAGCTGTAATCGCTGCCAAAGGTGCTTCTACAAAGTATTGACTTTGGGGTGTGGATAATACTTATGTAAATGAGATATTTCTGTATTTAATTTTCAATACCTTTTTTAAAAAATGTCTAAAAACATATTTTCACTTTGTCATTATGGGTTATTGTGTGTAGATGGGTGAGAAAAAAATCTATATAATCCATTTTGAATTCAGGCTGTAACACAACTCAGGCACTGTATATGTGATCGTTTACACATGTAACAAGGTTTAAAATTATGTTTTTGTCAAACGTTATACCTGTTTGGGCTTCTTGCGGTCAATTTGCAGTCTACAAATGATTTGTAATCATGTTCCGGTCCCCTGACCATTTGCTCAAGAAGAAAATCGGGCCGCGGCTGAATCTAGTTGGATGATCCCTGGCATAGGCTATCAGACTCAAAAGAAACATCTGCAATTTCACTATTGCATTCCACTTCGTTATTGTTTTTCCCTTTTCTTTCCCTTTTCATTCATTTTTCGTAGGTGTCCATTTTGTTTAAATGTATGATACTGTTGTTTTGAGGTTATAAATGCCTAGTTAAATTAAGGTTAAATAAACATAAACAAATGAAATAAAGGCCCTATGTAAAAAGGGGAGGTCACAATTGTGTTTGTACACTGGTTAACATGGATATGCTTCTTAATAAAACCTATTTGAAACAAAGCCATTACACTTCCTTGTTATTAAGGTTATTACTTATAAATATGAATCTACAAATGAAGAAATGCCAGGCAAGAGAGGAGCCATCGCATTTTTGTATTGACACAACATTAGAGCATGACGGAGCCAAAATAAAGATAGGCCTACTTGTCCCTGTCTGTTGGCTTTCCTGGAAAAAATAAATATGGATCCTATTATGACGCACAAATCCATTCACATGAAGTCTGATGTTTTTCCCCCAAATTTTACCGAAATATTTGCATAATGTCACAAATCCTGCTGCTGGGACTGTTCTTCAAATCAAATGTAATAATATAGCCCTTCGTACATCAGCTGATATCTCAAAGTGCTGTACAGAAACCCAGCCTAAAACCCCAAACAGCAAGCAATGCAGGTGTAGAAGCACAGTGGCTAGGAAAAACTCCCTAGAAAGGCCAAAACCTAGGAAGAAACCTAGAGAGGAACCAGGCTATGAGGGGTGTCCTCTTCTGGCTGTGCCGGGTGGAGATTATAACAGAACATGGCCAAGATGTTCAAATGTTCATAAATGACCAGCATGGTCCAATAATAATCACAGGCAGAACAGTTGAAACTGGAGCAGCAGCACGGCCAGGTGGACTGGGAACAGCAAGGAGTCATCATGCCAGGTAGTCCTGAGGCATGGTCCTAGGGCTCAGGTCCTCTGAGAGAGAGAAAGAAAGAGAGAAAGAGAGAATTAGAGAGAGCATACTTAAATTCACACAGGACACCGGATAAGACAGGAGAAGTACTCCAGATATAACAAACTGACCCTAGCCCCCCGACACATAAACTACTGCAGCATAAATACTGGAGGCTGAGACAGGAGGGGTCAGGAGACACTGTGGCCCCATCCGATGATACCCCCGGACAGGGCCAACAGGAAGGATATAACCCCACCCACTTTGCCAAAGCACAGCCCCCACACCACTAGAGGGATATCTTCAACCACCAACTTACCATCCTGAGACAAGGCCGAGTATAGCCCACAAAGATCTCCGCCACGGCACAACCCAAGGGGGCGCACCAATCCAGACTCTTCAAATAGAGTACGCCGTAATGAGATAAATAATGTAGCCTAAGCTTCTGAAAACAGGCCTTTTACAAGATTACATCATGACAGGAGCGTTTGATTCTTATTAAAGAGATGGAGTCCAGACAGACTACTTTAGGAAACTTTCTGAATTGACATATAGGCCTATAGAGATAATCAGCAAACTCACACCCCCGTAAAAGGACCCGTCAATCAAAGTCACCAGCGTATGTCAGACACATGCAAATATTTCTCATTTCCTTAAAACCCAACAAAAGAACCTAGGCCTACCGTAGGCTTTCCGAAAGTCAGCTATAAGATAATGAATTGACCAGGAAAGTATGAAGGCGAGAGAGACAGCTATGTGATAGTATGAAATTAATAATCATCATAAAAATAGAAACAAATACACGCAGCATGTCCATAGCCTATTTATCGCTGTTGATTAATCTATAAATTAAGAACAGATTTCGTATCAAACTATAACATGCCAGGTTGGAGAGGTTTGGTGCATTGTCCATTTGACACAACATTGGCTCGTTACAGGCCTCAGAGACAGAACAGCCTTGTCGACTGCTGTTAAATAATTTATGAATAGTCAGACACATCCAACCTTTTTTAAAAGAAGACTAATGAAAACGTGCATTGTATAAAAGAAAGTCCAAACATCAAGTGTCATAGCCTGTAATCTAGCGCTTCTACACCTCTGCACATCTAGAGGTTTAACTGCTGGAGCATCAGATGACTGCTGGAAAGAGGAGGAGATGTGCAACGTTTAATAGACTGTTAGCAAAACAATTGCTTATAACCATTAGTGAATACTCCCGCTATTAGGTCAAGTTAATAATAAAAACTATGTTTTTCCAAAGGCCTATTTGAACAGTTTTGATCATTATTTTATTTTGATGACGGTCTTCATCCATAACCATCAGTTACACAGTTAAATTAAATGACAACCACAGCCCTAGTTGGAGGTTAGAGTCTATTGCAGGGGTTCTTAAACTTTTTCAGCCTGGGACCCAAATGAGAAATTCTGTGTTTTCCTGGGACCCAAGTTTATGAAAACATGCAAATACACGTAAATATCGGTACATTTCATTGCCCTTATGCCTAAAACAAATGCAATTTAGACAAAAACAAATAAAAATGACATGAAATACCCATATAAGTAGCTATTCATGTTTATGTTTTTCCCATTTAAAACACTCTTACATATCTGTCTAGGTTGGACCTGTTGCTGTTAAAATACAATAAATCATTTTCATTCTGAACTGGAATAAACTGATTGATCACATCACACAAATGTGTAACAGAACACACACACACACAATTTTTGATAGTGCAACCCTAAGTAACAGTACAGATAAAATGATCAGGCCTACTGTACATCTTACTGTAGACATTATTGTTGAGGTGTGTGGCTTGTTGAAGTTTTCAACAAGCATTCTGGGCTCAGTTTTTCACAGTGCAACACTGGGGTCATGCTCAGCATTGACACTGTTTCTGTACTTGAGAGCCCTGACTTGCATAAGTATGTGGTGCCAAACTGGATCAGAACATCTACTGCTTTCTCAGTCAGGCAGGAGTCTGCTTCCTGCTGTAGATGAGCAACACAGAACTGTGTGAGTGTTTGCCTCAAAAAGCATCTTGCTTCAATCAGTTTATTCCACTTCAGAATAAAAATGATTACTTGTATTTTAACAGCAACAGTTCCAACCTAGACTTTTTTCAACAATAATTTCTACAGTAAAGTAGAAGTAGTACAGTAGGCCTGATCATGTTTCATCTTCATCTGTACTGTTACTTAGGGTTCCTCTAGCTAGCTAATGTTAGCTAGCTAGCTATTAGCTGTGTACAAGGGGATTGTTTGAAAGAGAAACTCACATCTACTACTATGAGATAGTACTCCCATATTTCTGCTTATCACCTGTCATAAAATGACAACAATGTCTTGGTAGCTGACTTACTTTTCCACGTTGAAGCACTGTTTCCTGAAGCATTCTGCCCTGTTCTGAATGAACTCCCTGGGTTTACCATCATGTTGTGGATGTTTGGTCAGGATGTGTCATTTTCATTTGTTCGTTTTGAGAGACTCATTACTAATCACTTCCCGCACAAAACACATTGTGGGCGCTCCTCATTATTTTACAAAGTTTGTATGAAACCAGGAGAGAGAGATTCATTCCTGTATTTGCGTTTCATGACGATTGAGCTCAGTCAGAACTTGTGGCTAGCTTGAGTCCTTCGATGAGTTCTTCGGCTAGCTTGAGTCCTTCGATGACAGTGGTGAGGGATTGCGAGTGGGAATGACAGGACAGCGGTGAGGGATGGCGAGTGGGAATGACAGGACAGCGGTGAGGGATTGCGAGTGGGAATGACAGGACAGTGGTGAGGGATGGCGAGTGGGAATGACAGGACAGCGGTGAGGGATTGCGAGTGGGAATGACAGGACAGCGGTGAGGGATGGCGAGTGGGAATGACAGGACAGTGGTGAGGGATGGCGAGTGGGAATGACAGGACAGTGGTGAGGGATGGCGAGTGGGAATGACAGGACAGTGGTGAGGGATGGCGAGTGGGAATGACAGGACAGTGGTGAGGGATGGCGAGTGGGAATGACAGGACAGCGGTGAGGGATGGCGAGTGGGAATGACAGGACAGTGGTGAGGGATGGCGAGTGGGAATGACAGGACAGTGGTGAGGGATGGAGAGTGGGAATGACAGGACAGTGGTGAGGGATGGCGAGTGGGAATGACAGGACAGTGGTGAGGGATGGCGAGTGGGAATGACAGGACAGTGGTGAGGGATGGCGAGTGGGAATGACAGGACAGTGGTGAGGGATGGCGAGTGGGAATGACAGGACAGTGGTGAGGGATGGAGAGTGGGAATGACAGGACAGTGGTCAGGGATGGCGAGTGGGAATGACAGGACAGTGGTGAGGGATGGAGAGTGGGAATGACAGGACAGTGGTGAGGGATGGCGAGTGGGAATGACAGGACAGTGGTGAGGGATGGCGAGTGGGAATGACAGGACAGTGGTGAGGGATGGCGAGTGGGAATGACAGGACAGTGGTGAGGGATGGCGAGTGGGAATGACAGGACAGTGGTGAGGGATGGAGAGTGGGAATGACAGGACAGTGGTGAGGGATGGCGAGTGGGAATGACAGGACAGTGGTGAGGGATGGCGAGTGGGAATGACAGGACAGTGGTGAGGGATGGCGAGTGGGAATAACAGGACAGTGGTGAGGGATGGCGAGTAGGAATGACAGGACAGTGGTGAGGGATGGCGAGTGGGAATGACAGGACAGTGGTGAGGGATGGCGAGTGGGAATGACAGGACAGTGGTGAGGGATGGAGAGTGGGAATGACAGGACAGTGGTGAGGGATGGCGAGTGGGAATGACAGGACAGTGGTGAGGGATGGCGAGTGGGAATAACAGGACAGTGGTGAGGGATGGCGAGTGGGAATAACAGGACAGTGGCTGACAGCGCATCACCTGCTGCTGAATGACAGCCTGCAGAAACTGCAGAAAAAAGATCCGGTTAACCACGAAGCACACGCACATCTCCCTCCCACTCGCGCAGCTGCCAAACTCAGCAGAGACACCGCTGCTGAACAGAGAGTGCAGTTGCACTTGGCCAAGTCAATTCCAGTAATTAATTAAATATTTATAAATTTACTATGACCCTCTTTGGGTCGCGACCAATACTTTTAGAAAGGCTGGTACAGTGGGGCAAAAAAGTATTTAGTCAGCCACCAATTGTGCAAGTTCTCCCACTTAAAAAGATGAGAGAGGCCTGTCATTTTAATCATAGGTACACTTCAACTATGACAGACAAAATGAGAAAAAAAATCCAGAAAATCACATTGTAGGATTTTTAATGAATTTATTTGCAAATTATGGTGGAAAATAAGTAACAAAAGTTTATCTCAATACTTTGTTATATATACGAGGTCAAACGTTTTCTGTAAGTCTTCACAAGGTTTTCACACACTGTTGCTGGTATTTTGGCCCATTCCTCCATGCAGATCTCCTCTAAAGCAGTGATGTTTTGGGGCTGTTGCTGGGCAACACAGACTTTCAACTCCCTCCAAAGATTTTCTATGGGGTTGAGATCTGGAGACTGGCTAGGCCACTCCAGGACCTTGAAATGCTTCTTGCGAAGCCACTCCTTCGTTGCCAGGGCGGTGTGTTTGGGATCATTGTCATGCTGAAAGACCCAGCCACGTTTCATCTTCAATGCCCTTGCTGATGGAAGGAGGTTTTCACTCAAAATCTCACGATACATGGCCCCATTCATTCTTTCCTTTACACGGATCAGTCGTCCTGGTCCCTTTGCAGAAAAACAGCCCCAAAGCATGATGTTTCCACCCCCATGCTTCACAGTAGGTATGGTGTTCTTTGGATGCAACTCAGCATTCTTTGCCCTCCAAACACGACGAGTTGAGTTTTTACCAAAAAGTTATATTTTGGTTTCATCTGACCATATGACATTCTCCCAATCTTCTTCTGGATCATCCAAATGCTCTCTAGCATACTTCAGACGGGCCTGGACATGTACTGGCTTAAGCAGGGGGACACGTCTGGCACTGCAGGATTTGAGTCCCTGGCAGCGTAGTGTGTTACTGATGGTAGGCTTTGTTACTTTGGTCCCAGCTCTCTGCAGGTCATTCACTCGGTCCCCCCGTGTGGTTCTGGGATTTTTGCTTGTGATCATTTTGACCTCACGGGGTGAGATCTTGCGTGGAGCCCCAGATCGAGGGAGATTATCAGTGGTCTTGTATGCCTTCCATTTCCTGATAATTGCTCCCACAGTTGATTTCTTCAAACCAAGCTGCTTACCTATTGCAGATTCAGTCTTCCCAGCCTGGTGCAGGTCTACAATTTTGTTTCTGGTGTCCTTTGACAGCTCTTTGGTCTTGGCCATAATGGAGTTTGGAGTCTGACTGTTTGAGGTTGTGGACAGGTGTCTTTTATACCGATAACAAGTTCAAACAAGTGCCATTAATACAGGTAACGAGTGGAGGGCAGAGGATCCTCTTAAAGAAGAAGTTACAGGTCTGTGAGAGCCAGAAATTTTGCTTGTTTGTAGGTGACCAAATACTTATTTTCCACCATAATTTGTAAATAAATTCATAAAAAATCCTACAATGTGATTTTCTGGGGTTTTTTCTCCAAATTTTGTCTGTCATAGTTGAAGTGTACCTATGATGAAAATTACAGGCCTCTCTCATCTTTTTAAGTGGGAGAACTTGCACAATTGGTGGCTGACTAAATACTTTTTTGCCCCACTGTATATTGCGTTTACTGTAAGATTAGGTTGTCTTTTGTTGGAGGTTAGAGTCTATTGTGTTTACTGTAAGCGTAGGTTGTCTTTTGTTGACTGTAAGCTTAGGTTATCTGTTGTTGGAGGTTAGAGTGTATTGTGTTTACTGTAAGCTTAGGTTATCTTTTATTGACTGTAAGCTTAGGTTATCTGTTGTTGGAGGTTAGAGTGTATTGTGTTTACAGTAAGCTTAGGTTATCTTTTGTTGGAGGTTAGAGTGTATTGTGTTTACTGTAAGCTTAGGTTATCTTTTGTTGACTGTAAGCTTAGGTTATCTGTTGTTGGAGGTTAGAGTGTATTGTGTTTACTGTAAGCTTAGGTTGTCTTTTGTTGACTGTAAGCTTAGGTTATCTGTTGTTGGAGGTTAGAGTGTATTGTGTTTACAGTAAGCTTAGGTTATCTTTTGTTGGAGGTTAGAGTGTATTGTGTTTACTGTAAGCTTAGGTTATCTTTTGTTGACTGTAAGCTTAGGTTATCTGTTGTTGGAGGTTAGAGTGTATTGTGTTTACAGTAAGCTTAGGTTGTCTTTTGTTGGAGGTTAGAGTGTATTGTGTTGACTGTAAGCTTAGGTTATCTTTTGTTGACTGTAAGCTTAGGTTATCTTTTTTTGGAGGTTAGAGTGTGGAGGTTAGATTGTGTTTAGGTTGTCTTTTGTGTTTGTTTACTGCTTAGGTTATCTTTTGTTGACTGTCTTAGGTTATCTTTGTTGGAGGTTAGAGTGTATTGTGTTTACTGTAAGCTTAGGTTATCTTTTGTTGGAGGTTAGAGTGTATTGTGTTGACTGTAAGCTTAGGTTATCTTTTGTTGACTGTAAGCTTAGGTTATCTTTTGTTGGAGGTTAGAGTGTATTGTGTTTACTGTAAGCTTAGGTTGTCTTTTGTTGGAGGTTAGAGTGTATTGTTTTTACAGTAAGCTTAGGTTATCTTTTGTTGGAGGTTAGAGTGTATTGTGTTTACTGTAAGCTTAGGTTATCTTTTGTTGGAGGTTAGAGTGTATTGTGTTTACTGTAAGCTTAGGTTATCTTTTGTTGGAGGTTAGAGTGTATTGTGTTTACTGTAAGCTTAGGTTATCTTTTGTTGGAGGTTAGAGTGTATTGTGTTTACTGTAAGCTTAGGTTATCTTTTGTTGGAGGTTAGAGTGTATTGTGTTTACTGTAAGCTTAGGTTATCTTTTGTTGGAGGTTAGAGTGTATTGTTTTTACAGTAAGCTTAGGCTTGAGCTCTCTGTTGCGTGTGTCCGTCCGTCTGTCTCTTTCTGTATTTATGTCTGTATATAGCCTCGCTACTGTTATTTTTACTTTTTACATTTTTATTCTTTGCTTATCGATTGTTTACCTAATACCTCTTTTTTTACTTCAAAACTGCACCGTTGGTTAAGGGTTTGTAAGTCAGCATTTCACTGTAAGGTTGTTGCACACCTGTTGTATTCAGCCCATGTGACAAATCAACTTTGATTTGATTTGTCCAGAAATCTCTGTGTCCCTTCTCTCTCTCTGTTCTCTCTCTCTCTCGATCGCTCTCACATACACACACACACGTTTTCTCTCTGAAGTTTTATTTTATTTACAGCAAAACTTTGTTTCGTCTCCAACTGGAATAGTAGGTTAGTGGGTGGCGCTGGCTCTGTTTAAGGGGTGGGTGTGGACAGAGTACTGAATGTTGTGAGATTTGGTGTCTGTAATATTAGGTTAGTGGGTGGTGGTGTGTTTACATTGTGGTGTGTGTGAGAGAGTGTGTGTGTGTGTGTGTGTCATCAGAGGCACCCCGCTGGCTGCCTCTGTCGAGTGGGTAAATGAGCTCTCTGGAGGACTGGAGGGGAAACAGCAGAGATATTTTTGGCCTGCTAAATCAGCACACAAAATATAGGTCTCTGGAATGGGAAAGCTCCATGTGTGTGAGTGAGAGAGAGGTGCTCTCTACTATTCTAGCTAGAGCCCAGTCTGCTTTATAGTATAGTCTGCTTATCAATCTGCTTCAGGGAGAGGTCAAGTATAAAAGGCCACAATAAATTGTCAATTGGCTCTGCACTCATGTTCTTATTTTGATGAAACGGGGAATAAACCCTGACCCAGCTAAAAATGTCTGTCTACTCTTTCTTTCTCTCCAGTGTAATCCCCCATAGAAATACCTCTCTTTTAGCCCTCATCTCTATCCCTCTCTCCTCACTTGACAATTCTCTCCTTCCTGTCTTCTTTCCTCCCTGGCGCTTTAAGCATCACCTCCACCTTGATTGCAGGGAGCCACCGGAGTGAGCTAAACTAAACTAATGTTAAACCATCTGCAAAATCACCCACTCCCTCGAGCTCCCTGAAGTGATCTTAAACCAGTGTTCAAACGAGTGCAAACACAAACTATCCCAAAGCCCCCTGACTGGAGGACGGTTCACTGCTAAAGTACAGAAACTAGGCAGGAAAGGGAGAAATGCAGGCAGCCAGAGCAGGGAGACAGACAGGAAGAGCAGGGAGACAGGCAGGCAGGGCAGGAAGACATGCAGGCAGGGAGACAGGCAGAGCAGGGAGACAGACATTAAGAGCAGGGATACATGCAGGCAGGGAGACAGGCAGGTAGGCAGGGCAGGGAGACAGGCAGGGAGACAGACAGACAGACAGGCAGGGAGACATGCAGGCAGGGAGACATGCAGGATTATATATTTGCTTTGCCCGATGGCAATAGTAGTCTATACAGAGTAACAGCCATGTTGTGGTGCTAATGGACACACAATGTGATCTGGGTCTCGGAAGACTACAACCGACAGTGAGGATGTTAACGAGAAGAGCTGCAAGAGCGAGTCTGACCATTGATCTAATTATTCATCTACGTTGTGTGGTTCTGCGATTCTGACCAATGATCTAATTATTGATCTATTTTGTGTGGTTCTGCGAGTCTGACCATTGATCTAATTATTGATCTACGTTGTGTGGTTCTGCGAGTCTGACCATTGATCTAATTATTGATCTACGTTGTGTGGTTCTGCAAGTCTGACCAATGATCTAATTATTGATCTACGTTGTGTGGTTCTGCAAGTCTGACCAATGATCTAATTATTGATCTATGTTGTGTGGTTCTGCGAGTCTGACCAATGATCTAATTATTGATCTATTTTGTGTGGTTCTGCGAGTCTGACCATTGATCTAATTATTGATCTACGTTGTGTGGTTCTGCGAGTCCGACCAATAATCTAATTATTGATCTATTTTGTGTGGTTATGCAAGTCTGACCAATGATCTAATTATTGATCTACGTTGTGTGGTTCTGCGAGTCTGACAAATGATCTAATTATTGATCTATGTTGTGTGGTTCTGCAAGTCTGACCAATGATCTAATTATTGATCTATTTTGTGTGGTTCTGCGAGTCTGACCAATGATCTAATTATTGATCTATTTTGTGTGGTTCTGCGAGTCCGACCAATGATCTAATTATCTATCTATTTTGTGTGGTTCTGCGAGTCTGACCATTTATCTAATTATTGATCTACGTTGTGTGGTTCTGCGAGTCCGACCAATGATCTAATTATTGATCTATTTTGTGTGGTTCTGCGAGTCCGACCAATGATCTAATTATCTATCTATTTTGTGTGGTTCTGCGAGTCCGACCAATGATCTAATTATCTATCTATTTTGTGTGGTTCTGCGAGTCTGACCAATGATCTAATTATCTATCTATTTTGTGTGGTTCTGCGAGTCCGACCAATGATCTAATTATCTATCTATTTTGTGTGGTTCTGCGAGTCCGACCAATGATCTAATTATCTATCTATTTTGTGTGGTTCTGTGAGTCTGACCAATGATCTAATTATTTACTTTTTTATTTATTTCGTAAATATTTTCTTAACTCATATTTTTCTTAACTGCATTTTTGGTTGAGGGCTTGTAAGTAAGCATTTGACAAATACAATTAGATTTGATAGCTATGTGTAGCTGCTTGGACAACAGTATGAGTATAGCTTTACATCACACTGACCCAATTGGCCCACTGCATAACAGACAGGAACAGTTTGTTTGTAATAGATGAGGTAGGAAGTACACACACACACACAGCCTGTGTTTGTCATCTGTAGTAGCCACATGAAATCAGACAAAACAAGCTCAATAACTCAATGCTTGCACACTCATATTGAATGTGCAGTCGCCTGTATTGTGGCTAGACCTAGGCTACATCCTGATTGACTCAGTTTATCAATAGAGATTTACCATTCAAATAGATTATTACCATTATGTAGTTAAGCAGTTAGATTGATTGTCAAATTGATTGTATGAAAAATAAACGTAAAAATATTCCAATGTAATGATATGGAAGTCAGAAGATGCCCAAGGATTGAACAGAGCAGTAGTTTATCTGTCTGGATCGAGTGCCATTCTGGAACTTTGGCGAATGCGCCTTCTTTTTTTGCGGTATTGTTTTGGTATTGAGTATCATGATGGTATCGAGTGCTGTGATACTAAACCTGGTATCGTAGTGAACATTGTGGTCTCGTGACGAAGGGAAAGGGGGATACCTAGTCAGTTGCATTCAACTGAAATGTGTCTTCCTCATTTTTCTCTGTGTTGTTTTGATCTTTGGAGAGAACGGGAGGATGTTAAATGGGTGGTATCACTGGGTGCAGGGGAGTGAGTGAGTAGATAAATGATAGTATCCTTTCACTGGGTGCAGGGGAGTGAAAAGGGGATGAGAGAGGAATCGAAAGGAGGGGAAGTAGATGAGAAGACATTTTTTCTGTAACGATGTAGTTAGCAGGCCTCATGGCGACATTGCAAACGACTGAAGAGAAACAATGTTTGGGATTGAAACAGTGTTTGAGCCCACACTGAGCCAAAGCCTAAGCTAGTCTACAGTTTCCACACACACCTGCAGCTCTGGCTGGGAGGATGTGAAAAGGAAGTGAAAAGAAGCCATTTTGTGTCCTGTGGATCTTTTCAGCAGAAGTTATTGTGGCCAGTTCTCCTCTGTGGCTAGCTGCTGGCAGGCTGTTGTGGTTTTTTATAAGATTGGGCTCCTTTCACTTTGAGCAGTGGAGTAGAAAGCTGCTCTTGAAGCCCACACTGGAGGTGTTGTGAGGAGGGGGATTTGGTGTGTGTGTGTATTTGCGTGTATGTGTGTGTGTGAGAGAGAAACTGTGCTGCTTCATTGCTTCTCTAAGGCCAAAGCGACCTGCATGTTAATTTGCCATGAAACCTTCAGTCAGGAGAACAAGTAGTCTGAGCTGAGAGCTGAGGCCTGTGAGTTGAGAACTGAGGCCTGAGAACTGAGGCTTGAGAGCTGAGAACTGAGGCCTGAGAGCTGAGAACTGAGAGCTGAGAACTGAGAGCTGAGAACTGAGAGCTGAGAACTGAGAGCTGAGAACTGAGGCCTGAGGCCTGAGAACTGGGGCCTGAGAACTGAGGCCTGAGAACTGAGGCCTGAAAGCTGAGAACTGAGGCCTGAGGCCTGAGAGCTGAAAGCTCAGAACTGAGAGCTGAGAACTGAGGCCTGAGAACTGAGGCCTGTGAGTTGAGAACTGAGGCCTGAGAACTGAGGCCTGTGAGTTGAGAACTGAGGCCTGAGAGCTGAGAACTGAGGCCTGAGAACTGAGGCCTGAAAGCTGAGAACTGAGGCCTGAGAGCTGAGGCCTGAAAGCTGAGAACTGAGGCCTGAGAGCTGAGAACTGAATTCTGAGAGCTGAGGCCTGAGAGCTGAGAACTGAGGCCTGGGAGTTGAGAACTGAGGCCTGAGAGCTGAGAACTGAGGCCTGAGAACTGAGGCCTGGGAGCTGAGAACTGAGGCCTGAGAGCTGAGGCCTGAGAGCTGAGAACTGAGGCCTGAAAGCTGAGAACTGAGAGCGGAGGCCTGAGAGCTGAGAACTGAGGCCTGAAAGCTGAGAACTGAGGCCTGAGAACTGAGGCCTGAGAACTCCTCCTTTTCCCTCCACTCTCTATTGTCCCCTCTCGTCCTCTCTCTCTCCTCTCTCCCTGCACTCTCTCTTGTCCTCTCTCTTGTCCTCTCTCTCTCCTCCTTTTCCCTCCACTCTCTCTTGTCCCCTCTCTTCCTCTCTCTCTCCTCTCTCCCTCCACTCTCTCTTGTCCCCTCTCTCTCTCTCCTTCTCTTTTGCCTCTCGTCTTTTTCCCTCTCTTGTCTATCTCCATCTCTTGTCTATCTCCATCTAAAATAGTCCTGCTATAGGTTCAGGCCCAGCCTCTGAATATCTTTACTCTCCCCCTGACAGAAATACATTTAAGGCTGAGGGCAGGGAGGGACTCGTTCTTCTGAAATCTGATTGCCTGTAATGGGATTTTACAACTCACACATGTCTGTCTGTCAGGATGCTGAGTACTCCTGCTTCCACCAGTATCTCACTGAAAATGGCCCTGTCTCACTGTGTGTAAATGTGCTCGGCTCAGCCTCTGTCTGTCTTTCAGATAAACCGAATATCTGTAATGTAAAATTAAAATCTGTCAAATAGTCCTGTTATCTACATCAGTCAGTCCGCCCGTTCCTCTGTACGCTGTGCTGATCATGCTGTGTCATTCTGACAAGAAGAGAGTGATGTCTGTGGTAGGTTGATCTGTTTTACATCCTTAAATGACAGGTAGAGAGGAAGACTTGTCATGTCATGGTGACAATGAATGTTGGGTGTCAGAAAACTCCCACATCCGCTTCCTTTGAAAATACAGAAGTGTTGTGACCTGGGTGGCTTGTGTGTGTGTGTACGTGTGTACGTGTGTACGTGTGTGTGTGTGTGTCTGTCTATATTCCGCTAGCAAATTCCATTTAGGACTGAAAGTGTCTGTTTCAAATGTATAGACATGTTGAAACAGTAGCGTGTTGCTGGGTAAACAAATAAACACATTTTGACGCACAAACAGAATTACACCTCTCAGATCCTGCCAATCCTAAAGAAATCTGTCAACAGAGATTTATTTTCCCAGCCTCCAAATCCTCAATGTGACACACAGACTAATACCTGTAATAGCAGTCTGGAGCTGTGCTTTTTCTGGAGAATAGTTAGAGAAGTGCACCTCGTACCCCTGCACATGGACTCGGTACTGGTACCCTGTGTATATAGCCAAGATATCGTTACTCATTGTGTATTTATTCCTCTTCTTATTATGTTTTCCATGTTTATCTTCATGCATTGTAAGCATTTCACTGTTAGCCTACACCTGTTGTTTACAAAGCATGGAACATATACTATTTTATTTGAATTTGTGGGGTTAACCAAGGCTGAATTATATGACGTTAAGCTATCAGCTAAAGTCTAGTTTTACATTTGATTCAGTTGCTAACTAACGTAATTTCAAAGTTGATTGGATTTAGGTCACAAGTTGGGTGAAAAAATACAAAGTTCCTGCAATTTCTTGATTACGCTTTGCAAATTCAATCAGTTATTCATGTTGATTCTGCATCATTTAATATATACTGAACAAAAATATAAACACAACATGTAAAAGTGTTGGTCCCATGTTTCATGAGCTGAAATAAAAGATCCCACAAATGTTCCATATGGACAAAAAGCTCATTTCTCTAAAAACATTGGCACAAATTTGTTTACATCCCAGTTAATGAGCAAACCTCTCTTTGCCAAGATAATCAATCCACCTGACAGGTGTGGCATATCAAGAAGCTGAGTAAACAGCTTGATCATTACACAGGTGTATAGGGGGCAATGAAAGGCCACTCTAAAATGTGCAGTTTTGTCACACAACACAATGCCATAAATGTCTCAAGTTTTGAAGGAGCGTGCAGTTGGCCTGCTGACTGGAGGAATGTCCACCAGGGCTGTTGACAGAATGTCATGTTAATTTCTGTACCATAAGCCGCGTTCAATGTTGTTTTAGAGAATTTGGCAGTACGTCCAACCAGCCTCACAACCACAGGAAACGTGTAACCACGCCAGCCCAGGACCTCCACATCCGGCTTCTTCACCTGCGGGGTCGTCTGAGACCAGCTACCCAATGTCGTTTTAGAGAATTTGGCAGTATGTCCAACCAGCCTCACAACCACAGGAAACGTGTAACCACGCCAGCCCAGGACCTCCACATCCGGCTTCTTCACCTGCAGGATCGTCTGCGACCAGCCACCCGGTCAGCTGATAAGCCCTTTTGTGGGGAAAAACGTAGTCTGATTGGCTCCCCAATGGGTGGGCCTATGCCCTCCCAGGCCCACCCATGGCTGGACAATGCCCAGTCATGTGAAATCCATAGATTAGAGTCAAATAAATGTATTTCAATTGACTGATATCCTTATATGAACTGTAACTCAGTAAAATCGTTGACATTGTTGCATGTTGCTTTTCTATTTTTGTTCACTATAAATAATGTTGTTGAAATGATGTGGAAGTTTGTGGCCAGTGGGAATGTTGTTCCAGTAATGGTGTTGTGTTGTCCTGGCTCTGTCTCTCTGGAGGAGCAGTGTCTGGTCTGGTGATGAATCCTAAAGTCAGACACACGTGTGACCCTATGTCACGCATCCATTACCACGGTAACAACACAGGGAAAAAGGGAGAGGGGGAGTAATTTTCCTCCGTTACATCACCATTCCCTCTGTCTTTCTCTCCACTCGCTCCATCTTTCACCTCTTTAACCTTTTCTTCTTGTAGTTCTCTCTCTGTTTCTCTGTCTCTCTGTAGTTCTGTAGTTCTGTCTCTCTGTCTCTCTCTGTAGTTCTGTCTCTCTGTAGTTCTGTCTCTCTGTCTCTCTCTGTAGTTCTGTATCTCTGTAGTTCTGTCTCTCTGTAGTTCTGTCTCTCTGTCTCTCTCTGTAGTTATGTCTCTCTGTAGTTCTGTCTCTCTGTCTCTCTCTGTAGTTCTGTAGTTCTGTCTCTCTGTAGTTCTGTCTCTCTGTCTCTCTCTGTAGTTCTGTCTCTCTGTAGTTCTGTATCTCTGTAGTTCTGTCTCTCTGTCTCTCTCTGTAGTTCTGTATCTCTGTAGTTCTGTCTCTCTGTAGTTCTGTCTCTCTCTGTAGTTCTGTCTCTCTGTAGTTCTGTATCTCTGTAGTTCTGTCTCTCTGTCTCTCTCTGTAGTTCTGTCTCTCTGTCTCTCTCTGTAGTTCTGTATCTCTGTACTGTCTCTCTGTCTCTCTCTGTAGTTCTGTATCTCTGTAGTTCTGTATCTCTGTCTCTCTGTCTCTCTCTGTAGTTCTGTATCTCTGTAGTTCTGTCTCTCTGTCTCTCTCTGTAGTTCTGTATCTCTGTAGTTCTGTCTCTCTGTAGTTCTGTCTCTCTCTGTAGTTCTGTCTCTCTGTCTCTCTGTAGTTCTGTATCTCTGCAGTTCTGTCTCTCTGTCTCTCTCTGTAGTTCTGTCTCTCTGTCTCTCTCTGTAGTTCTGTATCTCTGTAGTTCTGTCTCTCTGTAGTTCTGTCTCTCTGTAGTTCTGTCTCTCTGTCTCTCTCTGTAGTTCTGTATCTCTGTAGTTCTGTCTCTCTGTAGTTCTGTCTCTCTGTCTCTCTCTGTAATTATGTCTCTCTGTCTCTCTCTGTAGTTATGTATCTTTGTAGTTCTGTATCTCTGTCTCTCTGTCTCTCTGTATCTCTGTCTCTCTCTGTAGTTCTGTATCTCTGTACTGTCTCTCTGTCTCTCTCTGTAGTTCTGTATCTCTGTAGTTCTGTATCTCTGTCTCTCTGTCTCTCTCTGTAGTTCTGTATCTCTGTAGTTCTGTCTCTCTGTCTCTCTCTGTAGTTCTGTATCTCTGTAGTTCTGTATCTCTGTCTCTCTGTCTCTCTCTGTAGTTCTGTATCTCTGTAGTTCTGTCTCTCTGTCTCTCTCTGTAGTTCTGTTTCTCTGTAGTTCTGTCTCTCTGTAGTTCTGTCTCTCTCTGTAGTTCTGTATCTCTGTCTCTCTGTCTCTCTCTGTAATTCTGTCTCTCTCTGTCTCTCTGTAGTTCTGTCTCTCTCTGTAGTTCTGTCTCTCTCTGTAGTTCTGTCTCTCTGTCTCTCTCTGTAGTTCTGTCTCTCTATGTCTCTCTGTAGTTATGTCTCTCTCTGTCTCTGTAGTTATGTCTCTCTCTGTCTCTCTGTAGTTCTGTCTCTCTCTGTCTCTGTAGTTCTGTCTCTGTAGTTCTGTCTCTCTGTCTCTTTCTGTATCTCTGTAGTTCTGTCTCTCTCTGTCTCTCTGTAGTTCTGTCTCTGTAGTTCTGTCTCTCTCTGTCTCTCTGTAGTTCTGTCTCTGTAGTTCTGTCTCTCTCTGTCTTTGTAGTTCTGTCTCTCTCTGTCTCTCTGTAGTTCTGTCTCTCTGTAGTTATGTGTCTTTCTGTCTCTGTAGTTCTGTCTCCCTCTGTCTCGCTGTAGTTCTGTCTCTCTCTGTCTCTCTGTAGTTCTGTCTCTCTGTAGTTCTGTCTCTCGGTAGTTCTGTCTCTCTGTCTCTCTGTCTCTCTGTAGTTCTGTCTCTCTCTGTCTCTCTGTAGTTCTGTGTCTCTCTGTAGTTCTGTCTCTCTCTGTAGTTCTGTCTCTCTCTCTCTGTAGTTCTGTCTCTCTCTGTAGTTCTGTCTCTCTGTAGTTCTGTTCTGTCTCTCTGTAGTTCTGTCTCTTTGTCTCTCTCTGTAGTTCTGTCTCTCTCTGTAGTTCTGTCTCTCTCTGTAGTTATGTCTCTCTGTCTCTCTCTGTAGTTCTGTCTCTCTGTCTCTCTCTGTAGTTCTGTATCTCTGTAGTTCTGTATCTCTGTCTCTCTGTATCTCTGTCTCTCTCTGTAGTTCTGTATCTCTGTAGTTCTGTCTCTCTGTCTCTCTCTGTAGTTCTGTATCTCTGTAGTTCTGTTTCTCTGTCTCTCTGTCTCTCTCTGTAGTTCTGTATCTCTGTAGTTATGTCTCTCTGTCTCTCTCTGTAGTTCTGTTTCTCTGTAGTTCTGTCTCTCTCTGTCTCTCTCTGTAGTTCTGTATCTCTGTCTCTCTGTAGTTCTGTATCTCTGCAGTTCTGTCTCTCTGTCTCTCTCTGTAGTTCTGTCTCTCTGTCTCTCTCTGTAGTTCTGTATCTCTGTAGTTCTGTCTCTCTGTAGTTCTGTCTCTCTGTAGTTCTGTCTCTCTGTCTCTCTCTGTAGTTCTGTATCTCTGTAGTTCTGTCTCTCTGTAGTTCTGTCTCTCTGTCTCTCTCTGTAATTATGTCTCTCTGTCTCTCTCTGTAGTTATGTATCTTTGTAGTTCTGTATCTCTGTCTCTCTGTCTCTCTGTATCTCTGTCTCTCTCTGTAGTTCTGTATCTCTGTACTGTCTCTCTGTCTCTCTCTGTAGTTCTGTATCTCTGTAGTTCTGTATCTCTGTCTCTCTGTCTCTCTCTGTAGTTCTGTATCTCTGTAGTTCTGTCTCTCTGTCTCTCTCTGTAGTTCTGTATCTCTGTAGTTCTGTATCTCTGTCTCTCTGTCTCTCTCTGTAGTTCTGTATCTCTGTAGTTCTGTCTCTCTGTCTCTCTCTGTAGTTCTGTTTCTCTGTAGTTCTGTCTCTCTGTAGTTCTGTCTCTCTCTGTAGTTCTGTATCTCTGTCTCTCTGTCTCTCTCTGTAGTTCTGTCTCTCTCTGTCTCTCTGTAGTTCTGTCTCTCTGTAGTTCTGTCTCTCTCTGTAGTTCTGTCTCTCTGTCTCTCTCTGTAGTTCTGTCTCTCTATGTCTCTCTGTAGTTATGTCTCTCTCTGTCTCTGTAGTTATGTCTCTCTCTGTCTCTCTGTAGTTCTGTCTCTCTCTGTCTCTGTAGTTCTGTCTCTGTAGTTCTGTCTCTCTGTCTCTTTCTGTATCTCTGTAGTTCTGTCTCTCTCTGTCTCTCTGTAGTTCTGTCTCTGTAGTTCTGTCTCTCTCTGTCTCTCTGTAGTTCTGTCTCTGTAGTTCTGTCTCTCTCTGTCTTTGTAGTTCTGTCTCTCTCTGTCTCTCTGTAGTTCTGTCTCTCTGTAGTTATGTGTCTTTCTGTCTCTGTAGTTCTGTCTCCCTCTGTCTCGCTGTAGTTCTGTCTCTCTCTGTCTCTCTGTAGTTCTGTCTCTCTGTAGTTCTGTCTCTCGGTAGTTCTGTCTCTCTGTCTCTCTGTCTCTCTGTAGTTCTGTCTCTCTCTGTCTCTCTGTAGTTCTGTGTCTCTCTGTAGTTCTGCCTCTCTCTGTAGTTCTGTCTCTCTCTGTAGTTCTGTCTCTCTCTGTAGTTCTGTCTCTCTGTAGTTCTGTCTCTCTGTCTCTCTGTAGTTCTGTCTCTTTGTCTCTCTCTGTAGTTCTGTCTCTCTCTGTAGTTCTGTCTCTCTCTGTAGTTATGTCTCTCTGTCTCTCTCTGTAGTTCTGTCTCTCTGTCTCTCTCTGTAGTTCTGTATCTCTGTAGTTCTGTATCTCTGTCTCTCTGTATCTCTGTCTCTCTCTGTAGTTCTGTATCTCTGTAGTTCTGTCTCTCTGTCTCTCTCTGTAGTTCTGTATCTCTGTAGTTCTGTTTCTCTGTCTCTCTGTCTCTCTCTGTAGTTCTGTATCTCTGTAGTTATGTCTCTCTGTCTCTCTCTGTAGTTCTGTTTCTCTGTAGTTCTGTCTCTCTCTGTCTCTCTCTGTAGTTCTGTATCTCTGTCTCTCTGTCTCTCTCTGTAGTTCTGTCTTTCTCTGTCTCTCTGTAGTTCTGTCTCTCTCTGTAGTTCTGTCTCTCTCTGTAGTTCTGTATCTGTGTCTCTCTGTCTCTCTCTGTAGTTATGTCTCTCTCTGTCTCTCTGTAGTTCTGTCTCTCTCTGTCTCTGTAGTTATGTCTCTCTCTCTGTCTCTCTGTAGTTCTGTCTCTCTCTGTCTCTGTAGTTCTGTCTCTGTAGTTCTGTCTCTCTGTCTCTTTCTGTATCTCTGTAGTTCTGTCTCTCTCTGTCTCTCTATAGTTCTGTCTCTGTAGTTCTGTCTCTCTCTGTCTCTCTGTAGTTCTGTCTCTGTAGTTCTGTCTCTCTCTGTCTTTGTAGTTCTGTCTCTCTCTGTCTCTCTGTAGTTCTGTCTCTCTGTAGTTCTGTCTCTCTCTGTCTCTCTGTAGTTCTGTGTCTTTCTGTCTCTGTAGTTCTGTCTCCCTCTGTCTCTCTGTAGTTCTGCTCTCTCTGTCTCTCTGTAGTTCTGTCTCTCTGTAGTTCTGTCTCTCTCTGTCTCTCTGTCTCTCTATAGTTCTGTTTCTCTCTGTCTCTCTGTAGTTCTTTGTCTCTCTGTAGTTCTGTCTCTCTCTGTCTTTGTAGTTCTGTCTCTCTCTGTCTCTCTGTAGTTCTGTCTCTCTGTAGTTCTGTCTCTCTCTGTCTCTCTGTAGTTCTGTGTCTTTCTGTCTCTGTAGTTCTGTCTCCCTCTGTCTCTCTGTAGTTCTGCCTCTCTCTGTCTCTCTGTAGTTCTGTCTCTCTGTAGTTCTGTCTCTCTCTGTCTCTCTGTCTCTCTATAGTTCTGTTTCTCTCTGTCTCTCTGTAGTTCTTTGTCTCTCTGTAGTTCTGTCTCTCTCTGTAGTTCTGTCTCTCTCTGTAGTTCTGTCTCTCTCTGTCTCTCTGTAGTTCTGTCTCTCTCTGTAGTTCTGTGTCTCTCTGTAGTTCTGTCTCTCTCTGTAGTTCTGTCTCTCTCTGTCTCTCTGTAGTTCTGTCTCTCTCTGTCTCTCTGTAGTTCTGTGTCTCTCTGTAGTTCTGTCTCTCTCTGTAGTTTTGTCTCTCTGTCTCTCTGTAGTTCTGTCTCTCTCTGTAGTTCTGTCTCTCTCTGTAGTTCTGTCTCTCTCTGTCTCTCTGTAGTTCTGTCTCTCTGTAGTTCTGTCTCTCTCTGTCTCTCTGTAGTTCTGTGTCTTTCTGTCTCTGTAGTTCTGTCTCCCTCTGTCTCTCTGTAGTTCTGCCTCTCTCTGTCTCTCTGTAGTTCTGTCTCTCTGTAGTTCTGTCTCTCTCTGTCTCTCTGTCTCTCTATAGTTCTGTTTCTCTCTGTCTCTCTGTAGTTCTTTGTCTCTCTGTAGTTCTGTCTCTCTCTGTAGTTCTGTCTCTCTCTGTAGTTCTGTCTCTCTCTGTCTCTCTGTAGTTCTGTCTCTCTCTGTAGTTCTGTGTCTCTCTGTAGTTCTGTCTCTCTCTGTAGTTCTGTCTCTCTCTGTCTCTCTGTAGTTCTGTCTCTCTCTGTCTCTCTGTAGTTCTGTGTCTCTCTGTAGTTCTGTCTCTCTCTGTAGTTTTGTCTCTCTGTCTCTCTGTAGTTCTGTCTCTCTCTGTAGTTCTGTCTCTCTCTGTAGTTCTGTCTCTCTCTGTCTCTCTGTAGTTCTGTCTCTCTCTGTAGTTCTGTGTCTCTCTGTAGTTCTGTCTCTCTCTGTAGTTCTGTCTCTCTCTGTCTCTCTGTAGTTCTCTGTCTCTCTCTGTAGTTCTGTCTCTCTGTAGTTCTGTCTCTCTGTCTCTCTCTGTAGTTCTGTATCTCTGTAGTTCTGTCTCTCTGTAGTTCTGTCTCTCTCTGTAGTTATGTCTCTCTGTAGTTCTGTATCTCTGTAGTTCTGTCTCTCTGTCTCTCTCTGTAGTTCTGTATCTCTGTAGTTCTGTCTCTCTGTAGTTCTGTCTCTCTGTCTCTCTCTGTAGTTCTGTCTCTCTGTAGTTCTGTATCTCTGTAGTTCTGTCTCTCTGTCTCTCTCTGTAGTTCTGTATCTCTGTAGTTCTGTCTCTCTGTAGTTCTGTCTCTCTCTGTAGTTCTGTCTCTCTGTAGTTCTGTATCTCTGTAGTTCTGTCTCTCTGTAGTTCTGTCTCTCTGTCTCTCTCTGTAGTTCTGTCTCTCTGTCTCTCTCTGTAGTTCTGTATCTCTGTAGTTCTGTATCTCTGTCTCTCTGTCTCTCTCTGTAGTTCTGTCTCTCTGTCTCTCTCTGTAGTTCTGTTTCTCTGTAGTTCTGTCTCTCTGTAGTTCTGTCTCTCTCTGTAGTTCTGTATCTCTGTCTCTCTGTCTCTCTCTGTAGTTCTGTCTCTCTCTGTCTCTCTGTAGTTCTGTCTCTCTGTAGTTCTGTCTCTCTCTGTAGTTCTGTATCTCTGTCTCTCTGTCTCTCTATAGTTCTGTTTCTCTCTGTCTCTCTGTAGTTCTTTGTCTCTCTGTAGTTCTGTCTCTCTCTGTAGTTCTGTCTCTCTCTGTAGTTCTGTCTCTCTCTGTCTCTCTGTAGTTCTGTCTCTCTCTGTAGTTCTGTGTCTCTCTGTAGTTCTGTCTCTCTCTGTAGTTCTGTCTCTCTCTGTCTCTCTGTAGTTCTGTCTCTCTCTGTCTCTCTGTAGTTCTGTGTCTCTCTGTAGTTCTGTCTCTCTCTGTAGTTCTGTCTCTCTGTAGTTCTGTCTCTCTCTGTAGTTCTGTCTCTCTCTGTAGTTCTGTCTCTCTCTGTCTCTCTGTAGTTCTGTCTCTCTCTGTAGTTCTGTGTCTCTCTGTAGTTCTGTCTCTCTCTGTAGTTCTGTCTCTCTCTGTCTCTCTGTAGTTCTGTGTCTCTCTGTCTCTCTGTCTCTCTCTGTAGTTCTGTCTCTCTGTAGTTCTGTCTCTCTGTCTCTCTCTGTAGTTCTGTCTCTCTGTAGTTCTGTCTCTCTCTGTCTCTCTGTCTCTCTATAGTTCTGTTTCTCTCTGTCTCTCTGTAGTTCTTTGTCTCTCTGTAGTTCTGTCTCTCTCTGTAGTTCTGTCTCTCTCTGTAGTTCTGTCTCTCTCTGTCTCTCTGTAGTTCTGTCTCTCTCTGTAGTTCTGTGTCTCTCTGTAGTTCTGTCTCTCTCTGTAGTTCTGTCTCTCTGTAGTTCTGTCTCTCTGTCTCTCTCTGTAGTTCTGTCTCTCTGTCTCTCTCTGTAGTTCTGTATCTCTGTAGTTCTGTCTCTCTGTAGTTCTGTCTCTCTGTCTCTCTCTGTAGTTCTGTATCTCTGTAGTTCTGTCTCTCTGTAGTTCTGTCTCTCTGTCTCTCTCTGTAATTATGTCTCTCTGTCTCTCTCTGTAGTTATGTATCTCTGTAGTTCTGTATCTCTGTCTCTCTGTCTCTCTGTATCTCTGTCTCTCTCTGTAGTTCTGTATCTCTGTACTGTCTCTCTGTCTCTCTCTGTAGTTCTGTATCTCTGTAGTTCTGTATCTCTGTCTCTCTGTCTCTTTCTGTAGTTCTGTATCTCTGTAGTTCTGTCTCTCTGTCTCTCTCTGTAGTTCTGTATCTCTGTAGTTCTGTATCTCTGTCTCTCTGTCTCTCTCTGTAGTTCTCTCTCTGTCTCTCTCTGTAGTTCTGTTTCTCTGTAGTTCTGTCTCTCTGTAGTTCTGTCTCTCTCTGTAGTTCTGTATCTCTGTCTCTGTCTCTCTCTGTAGTTCTGTCTCTCTCTGTCTCTCTGTAGTTCTGTCTCTCTGTAGTTCTGTCTCTCTCTGTAGTTCTGTCTCTCTCTGTAGTTCTGTATCTCTGTCTCTCTGTCTCTCTCTGTAGTTCTGTCTCTCTGTAGTTCTGTCTCTCTGTCTCTCTATAGTTCTGTTTCTCTCTGTCTCTCTGTAGTTCTTTGTCTCTCTGTAGTTCTGTCTCTCTCTGTAGTTCTGTCTCTCTCTGTAGTTCTGTCTCTCTCTGTCTCTCTGTAGTTCTGTCTCTCTCTGTAGTTCTGTGTCTCTCTGTAGTTCTGTCTCTCTCTGTAGTTCTGTCTCTCTCTGTCTCTCTGTAGTTCTGTCTCTCTCTGTCTCTCTGTAGTTCTGTGTCTCTCTGTAGTTCTGTCTCTCTCTGTAGTTCTGTCTCTCTGTCTCTCTGTAGTTCTGTCTCTCTCTGTAGTTCTGTCTCTCTCTGTAGTTCTGTCTCTCTCTGTCTCTCTGTAGTTCTGTCTCTCTCTGTAGTTCTGTGTCTCTCTGTAGTTCTGTCTCTCTCTGTAGTTCTGTCTCTCTCTGTCTCTCTGTAGTTCTGTGTCTCTCTGTCTCTCTGTCTCTCTGTAGTTCTGTCTCTCTGTAGTTCTGTCTCTCTGTCTCTCTCTGTAGTTCTGTCTCTCTGTAGTTCTGTCTCTCTCTGTCTCTCTGTCTCTCTATAGTTCTGTTTCTCTCTGTCTCTCTGTAGTTCTTTGTCTCTCTGTAGTTCTGTCTCTCTCTGTAGTTCTGTCTCTCTCTGTAGTTCTGTCTCTCTCTGTCTCTCTGTAGTTCTGTCTCTCTCTGTAGTTCTGTGTCTCTCTGTAGTTCTGTCTCTCTCTGTAGTTCTGTCTCTCTGTAGTTCTGTCTCTCTGTCTCTCTCTGTAGTTCTGTCTCTCTGTCTCTCTCTGTAGTTCTGTATCTCTGTAGTTCTGTCTCTCTGTAGTTCTGTCTCTCTGTAGTTCTGTCTCTCTGTCTCTCTCTGTAGTTCTGTATCTCTGTAGTTCTGTCTCTCTGTAGTTCTGTCTCTCTGTCTCTCTCTGTAATTATGTCTCTCTGTCTCTCTCTGTAGTTATGTATCTCTGTAGTTCTGTATCTCTGTCTCTCTGTCTCTCTGTATCTCTGTCTCTCTCTGTAGTTCTGTATCTCTGTACTGTCTCTCTGTCTCTCTCTGTAGTTCTGTATCTCTGTAGTTCTGTATCTCTGTCTCTCTGTCTCTTTCTGTAGTTCTGTATCTCTGTAGTTCTGTCTCTCTGTCTCTCTCTGTAGTTCTGTATCTCTGTCTCTCTGTCTCTCTCTGTAGTTCTGTCTCTCTGTCTCTCTCTGTAGTTCTGTTTCTCTGTAGTTCTGTCTCTCTGTAGTTCTGTCTCTCTCTGTAGTTCTGTATCTCTGTCTCTCTGTCTCTCTCTGTAGTTCTGTCTCTCTCTGTCTCTCTGTAGTTCTGTCTCTCTGTAGTTCTGTCTCTCTCTGTAGTTCTGTCTCTCTGTAGTTCTGTATCTCTGTCTCTCTGTCTCTCTCTGTAGTTCTGTCTCTCTGTAGTTCTGTCTCTCTCTGTCTCTCTGTCTCTCTATAGTTCTGTTTCTCTCTGTCTCTCTGTAGTTCTTTGTCTCTCTGTAGTTCTGTCTCTCTCTCTGTAGTTCTGTCTCTCTCTGTCTCTCTGTAGTTCTGTCTCTCTCTGTCTCTCTGTAGTTCTGTGTCTCTCTGTAGTTCTGTCTCTCTCTCTGTAGTTCTGTCTCTCTGTCTCTCTGTAGTTCTGTCTCTCTCTGTAGTTCTGTCTCTCTCTGTAGTTCTGTCTCTCTCTGTCTCTCTGTAGTTCTGTCTCTCTCTGTAGTTCTGTGTCTCTCTGTAGTTCTGTCTCTCTCTGTAGTTCTGTCTCTCTCTGTCTCTCTGTAGTTCTGTGTCTCTCTGTCTCTCTCTGTAGTTCTGTCTCTCTGTAGTTCTGTCTCTCTGTCTCTCTCTGTAGTTCTGTATCTCTGTAGTTCTGTCTCTCTCTGTAGTTATGTATCTCTGTAGTTCTGTCTCTCTGTCTCTCTGTAGTTCTGTCTCTCTGTCTCTCTCTGTAGTTCTGTCTCTCTGTCTCTCTGTAGTTCTGTATCTCTGTAGTTCTGTCTCTCTGTCTCTCTCTGTAGTTCTGTATCTCTGTAGTTCTGTCTCTCTGTAGTTCTGTCTCTCTCTGTAGTTCTGTCTCTCTGTCTCTCTGTAGTTCTGTATCTCTGTAGTTCTGTCTCTCTGTAGTTCTGTCTCTCTGTCTCTCTCTGTAGTTCTGTCTCTCTGTCTCTCTCTGTAGTTCTGTATCTCTGTAGTTCTGTCTCTCTGTAGTTCTGTCTCTCTGTAGTTCTGTCTCTCTGTCTCTCTCTGTAGTTCTGTATCTCTGTAGTTCTGTCTCTCTGTAGTTCTGTCTCTCTGTCTCTCTCTGTAATTATGTCTCTCTGTCTCTCTCTGTAGTTATGTATCTCTGTAGTTCTGTATCTCTGTCTCTCTGTCTCTCTGTATCTCTGTCTCTCTCTGTAGTTCTGTATCTCTGTACTGTCTCTCTGTCTCTCTCTGTAGTTCTGTATCTCTGTAGTTCTGTATCTCTGTCTCTCTGTCTCTCTCTGTAGTTCTGTATCTCTGTAGTTCTGTCTCTCTGTCTCTCTCTGTAGTTCTGTATCTCTGTAGTTCTGTATCTCTGTCTCTCTGTCTCTCTCTGTAGTTCTGTATCTCTGTAGTTCTGTCTCTCTGTCTCTCTCTGTAGTTCTGTTTCTCTGTAGTTCTGTCTCTCTGTAGTTCTGTCTCTCTCTGTAGTTCTGTCTCTCTGTCTCTCTCTGTAGTTCTGTCTCTCTCTGTCTCTCTGTAGTTCTGTCTCTCTGTAGTTCTGTCTCTCTCTGTAGTTCTGTATCTCTGTCTCTCTCTGTAGTTCTGTCTCTCTATGTCTCTCTGTAGTTCTGTCTCTCTCTGTCTCTGTAGTTATGTCTCTCTCTGTCTCTCTGTAGTTCTGTCTCTCTCTGTCTCTGTAGTTCTGTCTCTGTAGTTCTGTCTCTCTGTCTCTTTCTGTATCTCTGTAGTTCTGTCTCTCTCTGTCTCTGTAGTTCTGTCTCTGTAGTTCTGTCTCTCTGTAGTTCTGTCTCTGTAGTTCTGTCTCTCTCTGTCTTTGTAGTTCTGTCTCTCTCTGTCTCTCTGTAGTTCTGTGTCTTTCTGTCTCTGTAGTTCTGTCTCCCTCTGTCTCGCTGTAGTTCTGTCTCTCTCTGTCTCTCTGTAGTTCTGTCTCTCTGTAGTTCTGTCTCTCTGTCTCTCTGTCTCTCTGTAGTTCTGTCTCTCTGTCTCTCTGTAGTTCTGTGTCTCTGTAGTTCTGCCTCTCTCTGTAGTTCTGTCTCTCTCTGTAGTTCTGTCTCTCTCTGTAGTTCTGTCTCTCTCTGTAGTTCTGTCTCTCTGTAGTTCTGTCTCTCTGTCTCTCTCTGTAGTTCTGTATCTCTGTAGTTATGTCTCTCTGTCTCTCTGTAGTTCTGTCTCTCTGTCTCTCTCTGTAGTTCTGTCTCTCTGTCTCTCTCTGTAGTTCTGTCTCTCTGTCTCTCTCTGTAGTTATGTCTCTCTGTCTCTCTCTGTAGTTCTGTCTCTCTGTCTCTCTCTGTAGTTCTGTATCTCTGTAGTTCTGTATCTCTGTCTCTCTGTATCTCTGTCTCTCTGTCTCTCTCTGTAGTTCTGTATCTCTGTAGTTCTGTCTCTCTGTCTCTCTCTGTAGTTCTGTATCTCTGTAGTTCTGTTTCTCTGTCTCTCTGTCTCTCTCTGTAGTTCTGTTTCTCTGTCTCTCTCTGTAGTTCTGTTTCTCTGTAGTTCTGTCTCTCTCTGTCTCTCTGTAGTTCTGTCTCTCTCTGTAGTTCTGTCTCTCTCTGTAGTTCTGTATCTCTGTCTCTCTCTGTAGTTATGTCTCTCTCTGTCTCTCTGTAGTTCTGTCTCTCTCTGTCTCTGTAGTTATGTCTCTCTCTCTGTCTCTCTGTAGTTCTGTCTCTCTCTGTCTCTGTAGTTCTGTCTCTGTAGTTCCTTCTCTCTGTCTCTTTCTGTATCTCTGTAGTTCTGTCTCTCTCTGTCTCTCTATAGTTCTGTCTCTGTAGTTCTGTCTCTCTCTGTCTCTCTGTAGTTCTGTCTCTGTAGTTCTGTCTCTCTCTGTCTTTGTAGTTCTGTCTCTCTCTGTCTCTCTGTAGTTCTGTCTCTCTGTAGTTCTGTCTCTCTCTGTCTCTCTGTAGTTCTGTGTCTTTCTGTCTCTGTAGTTCTGTCTCCCTCTGTCTCTCTGTAGTTCTGCCTCTCTCTGTCTCTCTGTAGTTCTGTCTCTCTGTAGTTCTGTCTCTCTCTGTCTCTCTGTCTCTCTATAGTTCTGTTTCTCTCTGTCTCTCTGTAGTTCTTTGTCTCTCTGTAGTTCTGTCTCTCTCTGTAGTTCTGTCTCTCTCTGTAGTTCTGTCTCTCTGTAGTTCTGTCTCTCTCTGTAGTTCTGTGTCTCTCTGTAGTTCTGTCTCTCTCTGTAGTTCTGTCTCTCTCTGTCTCTCTGTAGTTCTGTCTCTCTCTGTCTCTCTGTAGTTATGTGTCTCTCTGTAGTTCTGTCTCTCTCTGTAGTTCTGTCTCTGTAGTTCTGTCTCTCTCTGTAGTTCTGTCTCTCTCTGTAGTTCTGTCTCTCTCTGTCTCTCTGTAGTTCTGTCTCTGTAGTTCTGTGTCTCTCTGTAGTTCTGTCTCTCTCTGTAGTTCTGTCTCTCTCTGTCTCTCTGTAGTTCTATCTCTCTCTGTAGTTCTGTCTCTCTCTGTAGTTCTGTCTCTGTAGTTCTGTCTCTCTCTGTAGTTCTGTCTCTCTCTGTAGTTCTGTCTCTCTGTAGTTCTGTCTCTCTGTAGTTCTGTCTCTCTCTGTAGTTCTGTCTCTCTGTAGTTCTGTCTCTCTGTAGTTCTGTCTCTCTGTAGTTATGTCTCTCTGTAGTTATGTCTCTCTGTAGTTCTGTCTCTCTGTATCTATCTCTGTCTCTCTGTAGTTCTGTCTCTCTCTGTCTCTCTCTGTATCTCACTCTCATTTTATTTATATTTTCAATTCAATGGGGCATTTAAGGCATGGGAAACATGTTTACTTTGCCAAAGCAAGTGAAATGAACAATAAACAAAAGTGAGAAGACAAAACAACATCAACAAAAAACGATTAGAAATTAGTGATAAACATTGCACTCACAAAGGCTTTATCCTTTAGAAACCGTTGCACAGTGTTTTAGCAATGTGCAAATAGTTAGGAATAGTAGGGAGAGATAAATAAACAGATACATATTGGTGGTATTTACCATGTTGTTTATTACATTTACATTTAAGTCATTTAGCAGACGCTCTTATCCAGAGCGACTTACAAATTGGTGCATTCACCTTATGACATCCAGTGGAGCAGCCACTTTACAATAGTGCATCTAAATCTTTTAAGGGGGGTGAGAGGGATTACTTTATCCTATCCTAGGTATTCCTTAAAGAGGTGGGGTTTCAGGTGTCTCCGGAAGGTGGTGATTGACTCCGCTGTCCTGGTGTCGTGAGGGAGTTTGTTCCACCATTGGGGGGCCAGAGCAGCGAACAGTTTTGACTGGGCTGAGCGGGAACTGTACTTCCTCAGTGGTAGGGAGGCGAGCAGGCCAGAGGTGGATGAACGCAGTGCCCTTGTTTGGGTGTAGGGCCTGATCAGAGCCTGGAGGTACTGAGGTGCCGTTCCCCTCACAGCTCCATAGGCAAGCACCATGGTCTTGTAGCGGATGCGAGCTTCAACTGGAAGCCAGTGGAGAGCGGAGGAGCGGGGTGACGTGAGAGAACTTGGGAAGGTTGAACACCAGACGGGCTGCGGCGTTCTGGATGAGTTGTAGGGGTTTAATGGCACAGGCAGGGAGCCCAGCCAACAGCGAGTTGCAGTAATCCAGACGGGAGATGACAAGTGCCTGGATTAGGACCTGCGCCGCTTCCTGTGTGAGGCAGGGTCGTACTCTGCGGATGTTGTAGAGCATGAACCTACAGGAACGGGCCACCGCCTTGATGTTAGTTGAGAACGACAGGGTGTTGTCCAGGATCACGCCAAGGTTCTTAGCGCTCTGGGAGGAGGACACAGTGGAGTTGTCAACCGTGATGGCGAGATCATGGAACGGGCAGTCCTTCCCCGGGAGGAAGAGCAGCTCCGTCTTGCCGAGGTTCAGCTTGAGGTGGTGATCCGTCATCCACACTGATATGTCTGCCAGACATGCAGAGATGCGATTCGCCACCTGGTCATCAGAAGGGGGAAAGGAGAAGATTAATTGTGTGTCGTCTGCATAGCAATGATAGGAGAGACCATGTGAGGTTATGACAGAGCCAAGTGACTTGGTGTATAGCGAGAATAGGAGAGGGCCTAGAACAGAGCCCTGGGGGACACCAGTGGTGAGAGCACGTGGTGAGGAGACGGATTCTCGCCACGCCACCTGGTAGGAGCGACCTGTCAGGTAGGACGCAATCCAAGCGTGGGCGCGCCGGAGATGCCCAACTTGGAAAGGGTGGAGAGGAGGATCTGATGGTTCACAGTATCGAAGGCAGCCGATAGGTCTAGAAGGATGAGAGCAGAGGAGAGAGAGTTAGCTTTAGCAGTGCGGAGCGCCTCCGTGATACAGAGAAGAGCAGTCTCAGTTGAATGACTAGTCTTGAAACCTGACTGATTTGGATCAAGAAGGTCATTCTGAGAGAGATAGCGGGAGAGCTGGCCAAGGACGGCACGTTCAAGAGTTTTGGAGAGAAAAGAAAGAAGGGATACTGGTCTGTAGTTGTTGACATCGGAGGGATCGAGTGTAGGTTTTTTCAGAAGGGTTGCAACTCTCGCTCTCTTGAAGACGGAAGGGACGTAGCCAGCGGTCAGGGATGAGTTGATGAGCGAGGTGAGGTAAGGGAGAAGGTCTCCGGAAATGGTCTGGAGAAGAGAGGAGGGGATAGGGTCAAGCGGGCAGGTTGTTGGGCGGCCGGCCGTCACAAGACGCGAGATTTCATCTGGAGAGAGAGGGGAGAAAGAGGTCAGAGTACAGGGTAGGGCAGTGTGAGCAGAACCAGCGGTGTCGTTTGACTTAGCAAACGAGGATCGGATGTCGTCGACCTTCTTTTCAAAATGGTTGACGAAGTCATCTGCAGAGAGGGAGGAGGGGGGGGAGGAGGATTCAGGAGGGAGGAGAAGGTTGCAAAGAGCTTCCTAGGGTTAGAGGCAGATGCTTGAATTTAGAGTGGTAGAAAGTGGCTTTAGCAGCAGAGAGAGAAGAGGAAAATGTAGAGAGGAGGGAGTGAAAGGATGTCAGGTCCGCAGGGAGGCGAGTTTTCCTCCATTTCCGCTCGGCTGCCCGGAGCCCTGTTCTGTGAGCTCGCAATGAGTCGTCGAGCCACGGAGCGGGAGGGGAGGACCGAGCCGGCCTGGAGGATAGGGGACATAGAGAGTCAAAGGATGCAGAAAGGGAGGAGAGGAGGGTTGAGGAGGCAGAATCAGGAGATAGGTTGGAGAAGGTTTGAGCAGAGGGAAGAGATGATAGGATGGAAGAGGAGAGAGTAGCGGGGAGAGAGAGCGAAGGTTGGGACGGCGCGATACCATCCGAGTAGGGGCACTGTGGGAAGTGTTGGATGAGAGCGAGAGGAAAAGGATACAAGGTAGTGGTCGGAGACTTGGAGGGGAGTTGCAATGAGGTTAGTGGAAGAACAGCATCTAGTAAAGATGAGGTCGAGCGTATTGCCTGCCTTGTGAGTAGGGGGGAAGGTGAGAGGGAGAGGTCAAAAGAGGAGAGGAGTGGAAAGAAGGAGGCAGAGAGGAATGGGTCAAAGGTAGACGTGGGGAGGTTAAAGTCGCCCAGAACTGTGAGAGGTGAGCCGTCCTCAGGAAAGGAGCTTATCAAGGCATCAAGCTCATTGATGAACTCTCCGAGGGAACCTGGAGGGCGATAAATGATAAGGATGTTAAGCTTGAAAGGGCTGGTAACTGTGACAGCATGGAATTCAAAGGAGGCGATAGACAGATGGGTAAGGGGAGAAAGAGAGAATGACCACTTGGGAGAGATGAGGATCCCGGTGCCACCACCCCGCTGACCAGAAGCTCTCGGGGTGTGCGAGAACACGTGGGCGGAGGAAGAGAGAGCAGTAGGAGTAGCAGTGTTATCTGTGGTGATCCATGTTTCCGTCAGTGCCAAGAAGTCGAGGGACTGGAGGGAGGCATAGGCTGAGATGAACTCTGCTACACTGGTTGCCCTTTTCTCATGGTAAAGGCCACTGATCTTGCTGTTGTGACTGCACACTGCGGTATTTCTCCTAACAGATATGGGAGTTTATCAATGATTTGTTTATCAAATCTTGATTTGTTTTCAAATTCTTTGTGGGCCTGTGTGATCTGCGGGAAATATGTATCTCTAATGTGGGCATATATTTGGCAGGAGGTTAGTCTGTGCAGCTCAGTTTTCACCTTTTTTTTTTGGGGGGGGGCAATTAGCACTCGGATTTCTCTTTGCTGCTCCTACGCTGGTTGAAGTAAAACATGAGCTTTTGTGGAACAATTCTAAATGCAATCGCGTGTTAACAGTTTTGGTGCATGATTAAAAAGAGCCTCCCATTAACAATTCAAGTGCAGTCAACAGGCTATCAGCGTGTCACCCACCACTGTACAATGTGAGCTGGAGGCAGTATGCATTTTGAAAACATACTTCATTGTTTGAAACCTGAATGTTTTATTTCATATTATAACGTTTTTGTTTCTCAAAATAATTGTCACCTGGTTAATCATAATAATCTGAATTAAAAAGCTAAAAATGTAAAAGTTGAAAGTCAACTAATGCGAGATCACCAGCCTTTGCCATATGGACACATCGATACACTGTGATGCATTGGAGGCAAAAGAAATGAGCGCTTGGAACTCATAGCCTATAGGCCAATGCAGTGTTTTCAAATAGCTTACTGTAAGGAACTATAGTTTTAATATATTATCATTTGCAATGGATGCTAAAAAACCACTTTCCTATATTTCTGTGCAGCAGACCAGGAACGTCTATGCGAGCTCCCTCAACATGATCAGGACAGAGAAACCACACCACGCCCTTAACCAACAATGCAGTTCAATACATATAGTTAAGAAAATATTTACTACATAAACTAAAGTACATAAAATAAAATAAAAGGAACACAAGATGACGTGAACCCGAACTTTCCAAGATCCACCCACAGTTCCCCAATAGCTGTCCCTCAACCATTCGAGACCCCTCCCACAGTCCCCCCAAGAAGAAAAATAAAAATAAAAAATACAATGAATGCCATTCCCCACCCCCACAACCCCCCAATGCACCGACAACCAACAGAATGAACTAAAGAGAAACAAGGAATAGACAGAAGAAAACAGCAAACATCAATGCAAAAACAACAACAAACATCAAGGACAACTCAAATCAGAACAGCAAGGCCAACTGTATATGTTTGTGTGCATGTCTGGCACTAGTACATGTATGTGTGTGTTCTTGTATGTGTTTATTTGTATGAGAGTGTGTGTATATGCATGTGTACAAACACCTGCTTGGCATCAGCCTCAGGCAAACCGGCATTAGCTGTAAAAACACTGCCCCTCAGTTTCATTCAAACGTACTTTTTATTATGTTTTATTTTGACTTTATTTTTTACTTTTATCTTTGACCATCATTCTATCTTCCGCACAGCAACTCCACTCGCACTTGTCTCCAATTCCACATCCCATCCCACCTGTCTCTGCTGGCCACCCTCAGCCCATCCCACTTCCCTCAGCCCATCCCACCTGTCTCTGCCCATCCCACCTGGCCACCCTCAGCCCATCCCACCTGTCTCTGCTGGCCACCCTCAGCCCATCCCATCCCACCTGTCTCTGCTGGCCACCCTCAGCCCATCCCACCTGTCTCTGCTGGCCACCCTCAGCCCATCCCACCTGTCTCTGCTGCCACCCTCAGCCCATCCCACCTGTCTCTGCTGGCCACCCTCAGCCCATCCCACCTGTCTCTGCTGGCCACCCTCAGCCCATCCCACCTGTCTCTGCTGGCCACCCTCAGCCCATCCCACCTGTCTCTGCTGGCCACCCTCAGCCCATCCCACCTGTCTCTGCTGGCCACCCTCAGCCCATCCCACCTGTCTCTGCTGGCCACCTACTTTGGATTTCTACGGAACATATATCTTTCAACTATGCTGTGATGTTTAACGTACGATTTCAATCTAATCTAATAGAATTCACAGATTGCGAGTTGAAGATAAATACTTTTACTAAGAGTATTAGTATTTTAGTAATTGACTGACTCAGTCTCTCCAGATCTCCTAACAGTACCATTTCTAGGGTCCATTTTAGATCAATGTTATGCATTTTTTGCCATTCCTGAACCTGAGACCAGAAACAGGCTATCTGAGGGCAATACCAAAATAAATGTTCTATTATTCTGTATCCTTACAACAAAATCTGCAGAGCTTTGATGATTTTGTGCCCCAAATATTCAAAGTTTTGTTGGTGCAAGAATTCTACATAATAATTTTAGCTGAAAAGCACGAAGTCTTCAATCTTGCGTTGTTTCATATATCAACTCACAGACCCTGTACCATGGAATCGGTACATCAAAAAATCTCTTCCCAACTCTTTTGCAATCTGCATAGCACAGTTGTCAACATCCTAGTCCTCAAATGTTACTGATATTGTCACGTTCTTTCAAAATCGAACCCAGAAGCAGACCAGGACAAGGAGAGTAGGAAGAAGGTGAGTATTTATTTACAAGTGAATGTGAATGGGTAGATATATCCAGGTGGCGTAGCGGGCAGCGGTGGTGAGTTGATGGGAGTAAATAGGTGGATCCAATGGGGTAGCGGAATCCTCCGACGACCAGGCGGGAATGGGGTAAATGATCCGGGTGAGAAACTGAAGACAGAACAAACGGAGGTAAGTTTAAGGCAAGCAATACGTAAAAAAACAAAAAACAAATTCTATCCAACTTGAGGCTGATACTATGGCACAACATACTGTTCATGGCTAACGATCCGGCAGGGAATGGATGTCAGGTCAGAGCTTTTGAAGGGGAGAGGTGATGATCAGGACAGGTGTGCAGATTACTGATGGGATACGGGTGCGGGTGAACATCGATCTCCCAACAAGCTAATTCGCCCGGCAACCAGACAGGGTGCGTTCCAGGACACCGGAAACACACTCCAGGACAGAAACACAGGCAAACACAGACTCAGGAAGCGGGATTCGTGACAGATATACCTTCCAATTTATGCTATTTTTATTCCTCTGCCAGTTTTGATACTTTATATTGGGCAGACACCAGTTCCCTACCTCCTCACGCTGCCACCAGCCTCCTCCATTTTTGGGGTAATGCTGTAATCAATTGGTTGTACTTTTGGATTGAGCAGACCTTCCCATACAATTCTGATAACTCCATGAAGGACATAACTCTACCATTCCAATTTACAATATAATTTAAGAACAAGAACTGTTCACTCATGACTGCACGGCCAGGCACGACTCCAACATCGTCATTAAATTTGCTGATGACACAACAGTCGTAGGCCTGATCACCAACAACGACGAGACAGCCTATAGGGAGGTCAGAGACCTTCCTGTGTGGTCCCAGGACAACAACCTCTCCCTCAACGTGATCAAGACAAAGGGGATGATTGTGGACTACAAGAAAAAGAGGACTGAGCACGCCCCCATTCTCATTGACGGGGCTGCAGTGGAGCATATTGAGGGATTCAAGTTCCTTGGTGTCCACATCACCAACAAACTAACATGGTCCCAGCACACCAAGACAGCCATGAAGAGGGCACCACAAACTGTATTCCCCCTCAGGAGACTTAAAAGATTTGGCATGGGTCTTCAGATCCTCAAAAGGTTCTAGAGCTGGTTGCATCACTGTCTTGTATGGCAACTGCTCGACCACCAACTGCAAGGCACTACAGAGGGTTAGTGCGACCAGTCCAGTACATCACTGGGCCAAGCTTCCTACCATCCAGGATCTCTTTACCAGGCGGTGTCAGATGAAGGCCCTAAAATTGTCAAAGACCCCAGCCACCCAAGTCATAGACTGTTCTCTCTGCACCCGCACGGTAAGCGGTACCGGAGCGCCAAGTCTAGGTCAAAGATGCTTCTAAACAGCTTCTACCCCCAAGCCATAAGACTCCTGAACATCTAGTCAAATGGCTACCCAGACTATTTGCATTGCCCCTGCCCCCTCCAACTCTTTACACCACTTTGTTGTCCTTAAGCAAAATGGCTTAAGGACAACAAGGTCAAGGTATTGGAGTGGCCATCACAAAGCCCTGACCTCAATCTTATAGAAAATGTGTTGGCAAAACTGAAAAAGCGTTTGCGAGCAAGGAGACCTACAAACCTGACTCAGTTACACCAGCTCTGTCAGGAGGAATGGGCCAAAATACATATGTGGGATGCTTGTGGAAGGCTACCCGAAACGTTTGACCCAAGTTAAACAATTTAAAGACAATGCTACCAAATACAAATTGAGTGTATGTAAACTTCTGACCCACTGGGAATGAGATGAAATAAAATCTGAAATAAATCATTCTCTCTACTATTATTCTGACATTTCACATTCTTAAAAAAAAGTGTTGATCCTAACTGACCTAAGACAGCGAAATTTTACTAGGATTAAATGTCAGGAATTGTGAAAAACTGAGTTTAAATGTAGTTGGCTAAGGTTTATGTAAACTTTCGACTTCAACTGTACATACTACCTCAACTAACCAGTGGCCCCACACATTGACTCTGTATCGGTACCCCTCTGTATATACAGTGGGGCAAAAAGTATTTAGTCAGCCACCAATTGTGCAAGTTCTCCCACTTAAAAAGATGAGAGAGGCCTGTCATTTTCATCATAGGTTCACTTCAACTATGACAGACAAAATTAGAGAAAAAAAAACAGAAAATCACATTGTAGGATTTTTTATGAATTTATTTGCAAAATATGGTGGAAAATAAGTATTCTTATTGTTCTACCACTGAGGAAGTACAGTTCCCGCGCAGCCCAGTCAAAACTGTTCGCTGCTCTGGCCCCCCAATGGTGGAACAAACTCCCTCACGACGCCAGGACAGCGGAGTCAATCACCACCTTCCGGAGACACCTGAAACCCCACCTCTTTCAGGAATACCTAGGATAGGATAAAGTAATCCTTCTCACCCCACTGGATGTCTTAAGGTGAACGCACCAATTTGTAAGTCGCTCTGGATAAGAGCGTCTGCTAAATGACTTAAATGTAAATGTAAATGTTCACAAATCTGATTGACCTTTAGCCAGGTCTTCAAGCATTTTGTGAAAGTGTGATATGTGGTGCAGTTATGTGTGTCTGATGGCAGTGTATTCCAGACATGGGAAGCTCTCACAGAGAATGCAGATTTACTAAAGGTGCTTTTCCTTAGGGGAACTATACAGTCACCTCTCATGGCAGACCTTGTGGATCTGCTGCCATATGTCTGGGTTTTCTGTTTAACAAAAATATTGAGTGGAGGGGGAGCCAGGCCATTAAGGATCTTTACATTTACATTTAAGTCATTTAGCAGACGCTCTTATCCAGAGCGACTTACAAATTGGTGCTTTCACCTTATGACATCCAATACAAGACATGCGTCGGTGTATTGCACAAGATTTTCCCAACTCAAGAGCTCATGCTTTCTAAGGATGTGACAATGATGATGGCTATTGGGCTTCCTATCAAGCACTTTGAGAGCCTGTTTGTAGACAGACTGAATTGGTTTTAATGTTGTACAGCAAGCTTGGGCTCAACTAGTCAAGCAGTATGTTAAGTGGGGGAGTATCATAGATTTGAAGTACAGTTTTGCTACCTCTGTAGTCAAACAATTTCGTATAAATCGGAAATGAGCTAGATTGAATTTAGTTATTTGAATTACCTTTTTCACATGCTTTTTAAAAGAGAGGTTGGAATCAAGTATGATGCCAAGGTACTTAAAATCGGATACCACCTGGAGCTTCTCCCCTGACACATAGACATCTGGCTCAGTAGCATCTTTTGCCCTCTTTGTGAAGAACATGCAAACAGTTTTTTTCACATTGAGATGCAAACACGAGTCACTGAGCCACTTTGTAACCTGGACCATTACAGTCGTGAGTTCTTGTGCAGCTTGTTGTTTGCTCTTTGCATGTACATATATCACTGTATCATCTGCATACATTTGAACTTCAGACCCAGTACAGACAGAAGGCAGATCATTAATGTACAGGCTGAACAGGAGGGGCCCCAGTGTTGACCCTTGGGGCACGCCCACATCATAGCTACGAGTGGGCGACAGCTCATTGCTCACTCTGACACACTGAGTTCTGCCTTCAAGGTATGATTTCATCCATCTCAAGGCATCAGGGGAAAAGTTGAACTTGGACAATTTTGTGATGAGAATCTCATGGTTAACAGTATCAAAAGCCTTCCTTAGGTCCAGAAACACAGCCCCAACAGCATCCCCTTTGTCCATCTTGGACTTCACATTTTCCAGAAGAAAGCAGTTGGCCGTTTCTGTGGAGTGTTTCGCTCTGAAGCCAAACTGCATGGAGTGTAATGTGAAGGGGCTGTTTTTGAGGTGGGCAATCAGTTGTTCTGCTACACACTTTTCAACAACCTTTGACACCACATGTAGTATACTAATGGGCCTGTAGTTACTCACGTCAGCAGGGTCGCCTGATTTAAAGATGGCCGTTATTATGGCCGACTTCCATACCCTTGGAAACACACCGAGACCAATAGATGTGTTGGTGACCTTAGTAATGGGGCCAATGAGTGACTCTTTGTAGTTTTTAAGAGAGGTAGAGTCCATCCCAAACACATCTTTGGCTTTAGAGTTCTTTAGTGAGCTAATCACCTTGTTCACCTTTGACTCAAAAACCTCCCTTATGATGAAGACAGGTTGAGTGTCATTCACTAGCACTGAGCCCAAGAAATCAGTGGAGGGGTTCTGTGTCAGTAACCTGACAGAGTCAATAAAGTAGGAATTGAAGGCTGTTGCTATTTCAACTGCATCCTGTGTTAGATTGTTATTCACCATGATTTCTAGTCTTTTTGCAGTGTTACTATGGTCTTTCCCTGTTAACTTTTTTAGATTCTCCCATATCAATTTAGAATTTCCCTTTGCTTCACCAATTATGTTAATAAAAAAGTTTGCCTTGGCCTGTCTGATTTCTTTTATCACCTTATTTCTCAACATGGTAAACCTACGTCTGTCATGCTCTAATTTAGATTTTAGGGCTATTTTTAGAGCATAATCTCGTTCTTTCATCAATTTCCAGATTTCTCCATTTAGCCAAGGAAGAGTGCTCTTTTGGCCAGGTTTGTATTTGATTTTCTTTAGGAAGCCATTTATTGTAGTCTGGATTGTGGATAGAAAAACCTGACTATCAGCTTCCACGTCTGTATAGGACAAGAGATCATTCCAGTTTATTCCCTTAATTGCTTTTTCAAAGTAGTTTAATTCACTCTTAGGTATTCTGAGTTGATCCGGCTTTCTAACAGTAGAGAGGTTAAACCTGCTCTTAGACAGCTTTCTGGCTATAAGTGTCAGATTATGATCAGGCAGCCCAGTAACCATATTGAATGATTTAGTCACTCTCTCTGGTTTATTACTGAACACCAAATCAATCTGTGTTTTAGAGCAACAAGTCACCCTGGTTGGCCCTTTAACTAGCTGTGTAAGGTCAAAGGTATTAGTGATCCGTTTGAGGGTTTTCCTACAACACTTGTCTTCATAATTAATGTTAAAATCTCCCATTAAGATGACCTCTTTCCCAAAATCACAATCCCTAAGCATGGTATTAAACTGATCAAAAAACACACTTTTGGTGGAAGGTGGCCTATACATTCCAATGAGGGTAAAAGACATTTGGGGAGACAGTGTAACGTTCAGGCCGATACATTCTAGTTCATTATCACATGACCACTCAATTTGTTTACATCGGATATGTTCTTTAACCTGTCTCTCCTGAAAACATTGTAGCCAGGCACAATCAAAGCAGCATATCGAGAGTGTTTATGGAGCCATGTCTCTGAGAGGCAGAGAAAGTTAAGGTTGGAGTCTGTGAGTAGATGTTGAATTTGATCACTTTTTGGAATGACACTACGAATGTTCAAGTGCCCCCCTAGTAGTCCCTTGGGCTTAGCTCGTGGGTCCCAGATGACTCGAGAGTGATTGACACATTGAAAAAAGTTAAATTTTCTGTGTTTAGGCCATTTTGTTTCGTTTTGATTAGGGGCAGTTCGGTAGCGCAATTAACAATCCCTCCCGCCTGCAGTGGATGCGGGGAACTAATTAAAATAGCCTGCGTACCAGAAGCAGAGTCAGGGATCGCATATAGCGACTCTGGTATGTTTGAAGTCAAAATCTATCCTGGAGCCGGGTGAGTCGAGAGAAACCATAGGACCATAGCACTCACCCACCTCCACAGCGGCGACGACCAGTGGACGAGGCCTTCCACCGCTCTCCACTCCGGTGCGTATCACTGGCTCGGTGATATTGGGCCCAGGATTGAGTTGTACATCCCCGGAGAGCAGGAGGGTAGTGAACAGGTAGTTTAACAGTTTCCGATAAATGTTGGACTTGTGTTTGTTATGCCTAAGCGGTTCAGTAGAATAAGGAGCGAGGTAGACTTGGCCATTATTCAGAACATTATGGTATGCTGTGTACTGTCCGCTCCCGTGGAACGGTGAACCAATGTGTTTGGTGTTGATATTCTCCGGTAGTAGACTGATTGTGTCATCCCAGCAAGGACGCACTGAGATTATCAGTAGAGCAGCTACATAACTGACAATCATGGCAGAGTACTGGAGATAAAACACATAATTGCGCTTTAACTCTTTGCATGAGTTACTTAGCTGGGATCGGCGTACACCTGATAGTTTAGATAAAATTACAGCATTCGAATGAGAAGCGGCACCTGCCGCACCACCCTGTCTTCCGTCCGCCATTTTCCGTGTGTGCGTGCATGCGTGCAGTGAGTCAGGCAGCTTTGGTGTCACCTGATCATTTCTGACTGACTGATAATTTTTTTGTCAGTGCGTCGCTTCAGCAGAAACGGAAGAGGAAGCAAGACATTGCACTGGCAAATTTTTTCTGGTTCATATACAAGAACCGACCCAGCTGCTATCGCACTAGGTCTATGGGAGAAGCACCGCTTAGAGCTGCAATATGTCACTTTTCAAATCAAATCAAACTTTATTTGTCACATGCGCCGAATACAACAAGTGTAGACCTTAATGTGAAATGCCTACAATCCCTTAACCAACAGTGCAGTACAAGTAGAGTTAAGAAAATATTTACCAAATAAACTAAAGTAAAAAATTATAAAAAAGGGACACAATAATACAACAATAATGAGGTTATATACAGTGGTCGGTCACCCAACGTTTTGGGTGACCCGACCAAATTCACATAGAAATGGGAATTATAGATATTGTATTCTCTTCGAAAGCAAGTCTAAGAAGCTGTTCTATGTGCGCTCTTTCTATTCTTCCAGTTCTTAAGTTTTGTTCTTAGTTCTTATGCCGTATTTTTGATTATTGAAAAGATATTTCACAACGGTTTAGATGACACAATGATTATCTTGCTTGTTTTGTCACATAAACTCAAATTTGCCAAACTATTGGAATTTTAGCAACCAGGAAATGTCAGAGCGATTTCGGCATATTTTTTAATTTATCCATATTGGTCAACCAGCCTTCCTAGCCTTTAATGTTGTACTTTCTTTGATAAGATTTTCTTTCTTTTATTGCCCTTCATGATTTATTTTATTTTATTGTTTTAAGTGTTGCTATTTTAAATGCACTTAAAGTACAGTTTTAATTGAAGTTTGATTTGATATTGGATCTTTAATTGATGATTGTATGAATATAGACTCCATTGTTATTTAAACATTAAAACAATGTATGAACTAGGTTATAGGGCTACTAAATCAATGTTTGTGTGTGTGTGTGTGTGTGGGGGGGGGGTGCTTTGGAGGGGTGGTGTATTGTGTAAATAAAAGGGGGCATTGTGTGATGGTTGTGTCAATGTAACTGAATGGCAGATGTACTGTAGCATAGTGGCCTAAATATCTACTGGATTAGAAAAGCAGGACGCCCCAAGCTAGGTCTGAGTGTGGGAACTGAGCTGTGACTGAACGGTGCTTGTTGAAGGCCTTGGTTACGGTTTGAACAGTTCCTTCATTTGAGCGGTTGGAAATCCAGATGTTATCATCAGCCTGTTTTGACTCACTCACCTTGTGATAATCAGAGGGTCTATAAGGCCCACTACTTACATTTAGCTGCTAGCCTTGCCAAAGACTCCAATACTATCTCATGCTGCTAGTTTACTAAAGACTGCCAAATTATCTTATGTTGTGGAATTGATGATATTCCCACATCAAATGAAGACATTACTGGCAGTTTCCAAGATTAGGCTTAATTTGTGTTCAGGAGTTTTCAAATTAGTATTAATGCACATTGTCGATAAATTGTCAATTTATTGTAACATTATGTGATAAGGTTTTCTCATCAGCCTTCTCAGTGTGGGAGTTATTAAGGCTCATTTTCCAGAAATTCTTTAGGGGTGGACACAGAGACCTTGAGCTCTCAGGAGGTAGATGATATCTAACTCCCTCCATCTCACATTAGAAACCACTGAGACACAATGAGACCATTGTTCTATATCTCCACTTTGGCTTAGCTTTTTTCGCCTCACTCTCTCTCTCTCTGTCTTTCTCTCTCTCTCTCTCTCTCTGTCATGCTGGAGATTTCTGCTTAATCTCCTTCTGTCTTGTTCGTTTGTCTCTCCTCTCCTTCATTCTGTCATTTGATCTTGGTATTCCCTTGCTCGCTACCAGTGGGGTTGATGGATGAAGAGATGACAGCAGGTCTTTTAACACATGGATTACCAGACTTTCTCTTATCTGGGACAAGAGAGTAGTGTGTATGCCACAGCTACCCCCAGGCTTGGCCTGTTTCCTGTCCCGTACCCCACTCCCTCCTGTCCCATTCTCTCTTCTCTCTCTCTTTACCAGTCACGAGCCTCTGGCTATCCCAGACCTGTCATTACCTGGTCCTGGTTGGAAATGCCCTATCTACAGATCCCCCCCCCCACCTCCACCCATATGGTGTGCCTACCACCTTGTACGGATGCGTGAAGGAGACGAGTGGAAGACTGCTTTCAATACAGCATGTGGACACGATGAGTACCTGGTCATGCCGTTTGGACTCACTAACACTCCTGCTGTCCTCCAGGCTCTGATTAACGATGTGCTCAGGGACATGTTGAATTGGCGACAAGCTCCGTCTGGTCTCCTTCAGCCACTTCCTGTTCCTCATCGCCCCTGGTCCCATATTTCCCTGGAGTTTGTCACTGGACTTCCTCCGTCAGATGGCAACACCACCATCCTGACGATGGTTGACAAGTTCTCCAAGGCCGCCCATTTCATCCCTCTTCCTAAATTACCTTCCGCCAAGGAGATGGCCCAGCTCATGGTGCAGCACGTCTTCCGAAACCATGGACTCCCGGTCGACATTGTCTCAGATCGGGGTCCTCAGTTGTCGTCCCAATTCTGGAAGGCGTTCTGCACCCTTATCGTGTCGTCGGCCAGCCTGTCCTCCGGGTTTCATCCCCAGTCCAACGGCCAGTCGGAGCGAGCTAATCAAGATATGGAGACGGCACTCTGGTGTCTTGTTGCCAGTAACCCCACCACCTGAAGTCAGCAACTGGTCTGGGTGGAATATGCCAGGAACACTCTCCCCTGGTCGGCTACTGGACTATCCCTCTTCGATTGCTCCATCGGATATCAGCCCTCGCTCTTCCCAGAGCAAGAAGCGGAGGTCAACATACCTTCAGCCCAGATGTTCGTCCGTCACTGATGGTGTACCTGGAAAAGAGCTTGGGCGGCCCTTCTCAAGACAATCATCGACAAGCAGACCGCCACCGGACTCTGTCTACTCGCTATCGGGTCGGGCAGAGGGAATGGTTGTCCACTCGGGACCTACTCCTCCGGGGAGAATCCCATAAACTTCCCCCCTGTTTCATTGGTCCTTTCCCCATTTCTAGAGTCATTAGTCCGCCTGCTGTTGCCCCATACCGTCTGTGTTCACCCTACTTTTCATGTGTCCAGGATTAAGCCCTTTTTTCACAGTCCTCTGTTTTCCATTTCTAGGCCCATCCTTCCCCCCTAGGTCATCGATGGCCAGCCGGCGTATACGGTGAGACTTCTCCTGAGGGTTCGACCACGGGGCAGGGGTTTCCAGTACCTGGTTGACTGGGAGGGTTATGGTCCGGAGGAGAGGTGCTGGGTTCCTGCTAAAGACATCCTGGACCCGGCCCTCATCGCCGATTTTTCACCACCGACACCCCGGTCAGCCTGGTGGCGTCCCTAGAGGGGGGGGGGGGGGGGGGGGTCTGTTTCACCTGTTCTTGTGATTGTCTCCACCTCCTCCAGGTGTCGCTTATTTTCCCCAGTGTATTTATTCCAGTCTTTCCTGTCTCTCTGTGCCAGTTCGTCTTGTATGTTTTCAAGTCAACCAGCATGTTTTCCCGTGCTCATGTTTTCTATTCTCTTTTTCTAGTCTAGTTTTGACCCTTGCCTTGTTGTTTCTGGACTCCATATCCGCATGCCTGACCATTCTTCCTTTCCTGACATCCAGCCTGTCTGCCACTCTTTACCTCTTGGACTCAGAATCTGGTTTTGACCTTTTGCCTGTCCATGACCATTCTCTTGCCTACTCCTTTTGGATTATAAATATACTACAAAGACTCTAACCATCTGCCTCCTGTGTCTGCATCTGGGTCTCGCCTTGTGCGCTAATGACATTTCTGAAATTGTCATTCATTTCCCCCTCTCAATGGCACACATACACAATCCATGTCTCTAGGCTTAAAAATCCTTATTTAATCCTCTACACTGATTGAAGTGACATCAATAAGGGATTATAGCTTTCACCTGGTCAGGCTATGTCATGGAAAGAGCAGGTGTTCCTAAAGTTTTGTACCCTCAATGTACATCTAGCTGGCTTTTCCATGCATCATCAAGACCGAACAGCAGCTTCGGGTAAGGTTAAGGGGGAGGTGTGTTTCTACAGCAGTAACTTTTCAAAGGAAGGTTGAGTCACGGTAATCTCCTTTTATGCACTCTGGACATGCATTGGTATTACCCAACGACTAGGGATGGGTACCGAAACCCGGTATTAAATGGGCACCAGGGCTAAATTATGAAATACCGTAGTATCGATAAGCTCCGACGTTATCGGTTCTGCTTTCGGTACTGGAGAAATGATTTATTATTGCTTCATAAACGTTATTGTTACAGGAATTAAATTCCTTGCACTTTTTATCTCACCAACCGTTTCTAATTTGCAATAAGATTAAGACATTCGTCTATTATACATTTTCGCTATTCCCAATCCAGAAGAGAGCTCTCTCACATCTACTGCACACACAGCACCCTGCTCTAAATGAGTGATGTTCAAAAGTGTGGTTTCACTTCACCAGAGTCGATGCTGACAATGCTCATTGCCAGAAGTGCAACAATACTTTTGCTTGTCAGGGTGGAACCATGAGCAATCTCTCCAAACATCTATCGAAAGTGCATCATGTACAGGGAGAGAAATGCACAGTTTTCGACTGCCTAGCTCGTAGTTCATCTCTCGTTGCCCGATCTACTTTAGGTATATATGCTAGCAGCCTAGAGCCCACACACAGAGTTAACTAGATTATGTGAAAATGGGTTCATGATCAAAATGAACCATTAGCCAGCTGATAGTTTAGTTCATAAATTCAATTACCCATTTTAAGATTTTGCAACTTTTTTGTTAAAGTTGCAGCTACAATGAACCAACCCACTCCTTCTGCAACACTCACTCATCCCAGATGGAACTCTATCTAATGACAGAGAGATTCATGGAGCAGTATCCAGCCATCCAAGCAGCAGCCTTGGACCAACGACTGCGAAAGCAATGACCAAGGACAACCTGGACCGTCTGAAGGACGAGGACTTCCATAAGGCTGAGGAGTTTTTCCAGTTCATGAGAATCCTCTATACATCCACACTGTGTGTATCGTGTGAAAAGAATGCCACCTGTGGACAGATAATACCCATCCTCCACAAACTGGAAGAGCACTTCACTGTGAAGCATGAAGATACAACATTTGTGGCAACCATCAGAGAGAAGGTGTGGGAGAACCTCTCTGAGCTCTATCAGGTTGAGGACATTCAAGCCTTCCTGCATGAGGCCACAGCAATGGACCCCAGATTTAAAGGGAGGCCGGTGAGTGATGCCACATGGGACAGGCTGAGGAAGGCAACTGTTGAGGCCAATATGACAGGAGCAACACCAGGACTGTTAGAGGAGCAGGAGCAGACAGACAGACAGAGCACCAGCAACAGGAGGAGGAGTCTGAAGGAGAAGTAGAGGAAATGGAGGAGACAGTCCCACCATTGTACAAAACAAGGAGTGCCTTGGAGGAGCTGTTCTCAGAGGAGGACAGGGAGTTGAGATTGATTATCCAACAGGACACCTCGTCCCTCACCCTCAGCGAACGTGTTGACCTAGAGGTGGAGCTCTACAAAGGCCTGCCTCCCGTCCCCATGGCTGAAGATCCTGTGATGTGGGGGAAGAGAGCTACTCTGTCCCTCCTCACAGACATTGCAACAAGCTACCTCTGTGTTCAAGCCTCCTCCACCCCTAGCGAGAGGATCTTTTCGACTACTCCATTGTTCCTCTAACCACTCTGACATCAATGCAAATGCAATCTAAAATCACATCAAACACTTATCATCAAAACAGTATTGCGCTTTTAAAACTCCACTCACTGTGATTGATACATTTGAAGAATGAAGAGTACGTGCTCGGGAGAGACGAAGGTTGAAAGTCATGCGTCCTCCGATACACAACCCAACCAAGCCGCACTGCTTCTTAACACAGCACCATCCAACCTGGAAGCCAGCTGCACCAATGTGTCGGAGGAAACACCGTGCACCTGGCAACCTTGGTTAGCGTGCACTGCGCCCGGCCCGCCACAGGAGTCGCTGGTGCGCGATGAGTCAAGGATATCCCTACCGGCCAAGCCCTCCCTAACCCCGACGCTGGGCCAATTGTGCATTGCCCCACGGACGTGGTGGGGGGGGGTGAAGCATGGTAGTGGCAGCATCATGCTATCGGAATGTTTTTCAGTGGCAGGGACTGGGAGACCAGTCAGGATTGAGGCAAAGATCAACGGAGCAAAGTACAGAAAGATCCTTGATGAAAACCTGCTCAAGAGCGCTCAGGACCTCAGACTGGGGCGAAGGTTCACCTTCCAACAGGACAGCAACACTATGCACACAGCCAAGACAACGCAGGAGTGGCTCCGGAACAAGTCTCTGAATGTTCTTGAGTGCCCAGCCAGAGTCCCGACTTGAACCCAATCAAACATATTTGGAGAGACCTGAAAATAGCTGTGCAGCAACGCTCCCAATCTAACCTCACAGAGCTTGAGAGGATCTTTTTAGTTTCATTTTAGCTTTTTTTTAACTAGGCAAGTCAGTTATGAACAAATTCTTATTTACAATGATGGCCTAGGAACAGTGGGTTAACCACCTTGTTCAGGGGCAGAACAACAGATTTTTACTTTGTCAGATCGGGGATTCAAACTAGAAACATTTTGGTTACTGGCCCAACAATCTAACCACTAGGCTTCCTGCCACTACTTGCCGATCTACAGAGAATAATGGAAGAAACTCCCCAAATACAGGTGTGCCGAGCTTGTAGCGCCATACCCAAGAAGACTCGAGACTACAATCGCTGCCAAAGGTGCTTCAATAAAGTACAGAGTAAATGTTCTGAATACTTACAGTGAGGGAAAAAAGTATTTGATCCCCTGCTGATTTTGTACGTTTGCCCACTGACAAAGAAATGATCAGTCTATCATTTTAATGGTAGATTTATTTGAACAGTGCATGGCAAAAATGTTATAAATTGATTTGCATTTTAATGAGGAAAATAAGTATTTCACCCCCTCAATCAGAAAAATTTCTGTCTCCCAGGTGTCTTTTATACAAGTAACGAGCTGATATTAAGAGCACACTCTTAAAGGGAGTGCTCCTAACCTCAGCTTGTTACCTGTATAAAAGACACCTGTCCACAGAAGCAATCAATCAATCAGATTCCAAACTCTCCACCATGGCCAAGACCAAAGAGCTCTCCAAGGATGTCAGGGACAAGATTGTAGACCTACACAAGGCTGGAATGGGCTACAAGACCATCGCCAAGCAGCTTGGTGAGAAGGTGACAACAGTTGGTGCGATTTTTCGCAAATGGAAGAAACACAAAAGAACTGACAATCTCCCTCGGCCTGGGGCTCCATGCAAGATCTTACCTCGTGGAGTTGCAATGATCATGAGAACGGTGAGGAATCAGCCCTGAACTACACGGGAGGTTCTTGTGAATGATCTCAAGGCAGCTGGGACCATAGTCACCAAGAAAACAATTGGTAACACACTACGCCGTGAAGGACTGAAATCCTGCAGCGCCCGCAAGGTCCCCCTGCTCAAGAAAGCACATATACATGCCCGTCTGAAGTTTGCCAATGAACATCTGAATGATTCAGAGGACAACTGGGTGAAGTGTTGTGGTCAGATGAGACCAAAATGGAGCTATTTGGCATCAACTCAACTCGCCGTGTTTGGAGGAGGAGGAATGCTGCCTATGACCCCAAGAACACCATCCCCACAGTCAAACATGGAGGTGGAAACATTATGCTTTGGGGGTGTTTTTCTGCTAAGGGGACAGGACAACTTCACCGCATCAAAGGGACGATGGACGGGGCCATGTACCGTCAAATCTTGGGTGAGAACCTCCTTCCCTCAGCCAGGGCATTGAAAATGGGTCGTGGATGGGTATTCCAGCATGACAATGACCCAAAACACACGGCCAAGGCAACAAAGGAGTGGCTCAAGAAGAAGCACATTAAGGTCCTGGAGTGGCCTAGCCAGTCTCCAGACCTTAATCCCATAGAAAATCTGTGGAGGGAGCTGAAGGTTCGAGTTGCCAAACGTCATCCTCAAAATCTTAATGATTTGGAGAAGATCTGCAAAGAGGAGTGGGACAAAATCCCTCCTGAGATGTTTGAAAACCTGGTGGCCAACTACAAGAAACGTCTGACCTCTGTGATTGCCAACCAGGGTTTTGCCACCAAGTACTAAGTCATGTTTTGCAGAGGGGTCAAATACTTATTTCCCTCATTAAAATGCAAATCAATTTATAACATTTTTGACATGCGTTTTTCTGGATTTTTTTGTTGTTATTCTGTCTCTCACTGTTCAAATAAACCTACCATTAAAATTATAGATGGATCATTTCTTTGTCAGTGGGCAAACGTACAAAATCCGCAGGGGATCAAATACTTTTTTCCCTCACTGTATGTAAATGTGATATCAGCAAAATGTCTAACAACACCTGTTGTTTACGAAGCATGTGACAAATAAAATGTGATTTGATTTGAAAATGTCTTGCAATGGAAAACAAAATCCTGTGTGCTCTTTGGACAAGTTCATGTAGTGCCCCCGTGTTTCACTCTATTTCAAAAAGTTCTCTCTACAGAACTCTCCCTGCACTCAACCCTCAGCCCTCGGGCCATGTGTTCACTAACCTCGACCCTCAGGTCATGTGTTCACTACCTGAGGCCATGTTTTTACTACCATCGGCCCTCAGGCCATGTTTTCACTACCCTCGGCCCTGAGGCCATGTTTTCACTACCCTTGGCCCTCAGGCCATGTTTGTACTACCGTCGGCCCTCAGGCCATGTTTTCACTACCTGAGGCCATGTTTTCACTACCCTTGGCCCTCAGGCCATGTTTGTACTACTGTCGGCCCTCAGGCCATGTTTTCACTACCCTCGGCCCTGAGGCCATGTTTTTACTACCCTCGGCCCTGAGGCCATATTTTTACTCCCCTTGGACCTGAGGCCATGATTTTACTACCCTCGGCCCTCAGGCCATTATTTTACTACCATCGGCCCTGAGGCCATGTTTTTACTACCCTCGGCCCTGAGGCCATGTTTTCACTACCCTCGGCCCTGAGGCCATGTTTTTACTACCCTCGGCCCTGAGGCCATGTTTTTCACTACCCTTGGCCCTCAGGCCATGTTTTCACTACCCTCGGCCCTGAGGCCATGTTTTTACTACCTGAGGCCATGTTTGTACTATCGTCGGCCCTCAGGCCATGTTTGTACTACCCTCGGCCCTGAGGCCATGTTTTCACTACCCTCGGCCCTGAGGCCATGTTTTCACTACCCTCGGCCCTGAGGCCATGTTTTTACTACCTGAGGCCATGTTTTCACTACCCTCGGCCCTCAGGCCATGTTTGTACTACCCTCGGCCCTGAGGCCATGTTTTCATTACCCTCGGCCCTGAGGCCATGTTTTCACTACCCTCGGCCCTGAGGCCATGTTTTCACTACCCTCGGCCCTGAGGCCATGTTTTCACTACCCTCGGCCCTGAGGCCATGTTTTCACTACCCTCGGCCCTCAGGCCATGTTTGTACTACCTGAGGCCATGTTTTCACTACCCTCGGCCCTGAGGCCATGTTTTCACTACCCTCGGCCCTGAGGCCATGTTTTCACTACCCTCGGCCCTGAGGCCATGTTTGTACTACCCTCGGCCCTCAGGCCATGTTTTCACTACCCTCGGCCCTGAGGCCATGCTTTTTACTACCTGAGGCCATATTTGTACAACCCTCTGCCCTCAGGCCATGTTTTCTCTCTACTGTGCTTCTCTTTGTCTTCTGCTCTGGTGGCACTGATGAGGACAGGGTCCTCAGGGGGGAGCAATTATGAAGATATTGATACAGATCAGATACAGAACTACTTAGCAAAGATTAGTTAGTGTGTGTGTGTGTTTGCATGCGTGCGTGTGCATGTGTTTATTATGGTAAAACAGTATAGGTGGGATTCAGTGCTTCCCATTTTTCACAATACATTGTATCTAAGGTTTTGCTAATGCTTTACATTTTTGGAGCTCGTGATCTATGAGGGTGATGCATGGCGTCCATTTTGTTCCAGAGGACTCTTGAGACTTTCACAGAGACATCTATCTCATCCTGACCACCATGTTATCTCTTGCCCGCTCAGCCCTCACGTTCCCGATGGGTTTAGCTAGAACATGTCTCTTAGTTCAGCTCACTGCTCTGTGAGTCAGATGGGCTCAGCGCTGGGCTGGACTAGAGCTGGGCAGAAAGAGAAAGAGTGTGTGTTTGTGTGTGTGAGAGGGGGTGTGTGTGCGTGTACACGTGACTGTGTTTGTTATTTTATCTGTGTGCGTCAATGTGTGTACAGTACACGTGCGATTGTGAGCAAGTGGGTAGCCTTAAGCGTAAATCATAGTCGACAGACACTGAGCCGCGATAGTCCAGCGTCCCATTGTGACATAGCTACATGCGTCTGAGACCACCATCTCTGTCCGGTACACGTCCTCCATTCATTTGAATGTGTTGATAGTTGGAGAAATTGCTTGAAAAGTATGAAAGCTAACAATCTAATATTCTAGAACACTGCTGTGCGTTTGCCTACAAGTTTGGTACTCTGATAGACCCTTAAGTGTGTGAGTTACGACTCCAAGTCATACATTCAGCCTCTGCTTGGCCTATTGCCCAAGGCTCACACAGCGAGAGACATGAAAGTAATTGCCTGCCTGCATCTCACACTATTCTTGTCAACTAACTCCTAACTGAACCACAGGACTCTCTCATAGCTTTTCATGTTCTTTGACACCACCTGCAACATTTTTCTGTGATGAGCCAAAAGCAGAATGCTAACAGCAAATGCTAATGCTAACACAGTACTAACAGCTAATGCTAACAGCTAGAGCTAGCTGCAAGAGGGTAACCAATGACTCATTTTCAATTTCCAACCATCTGTTGGCCTACATCACACTGTGAACTCAATATAAGAACAGTTTTCTCTTTCTTTCTCTCTTTGTTTTCTTCCCCCCTCTTTTCTTCTGGTTTCTAGGGGTGGTACTCAGGCCTCCTCATCACCCTGGCAACCACAGCCACTGCCAAAACGCCCTCTATGCTGAACTTTTATTCAGGTTTGGGAAGGGCCCTGTGTGCGTGTGTGTGCGCATGTGAGTGAGTGAGTGTGTGTGTGTGTGTGTGTCAAGGGTATATAGTAAAACAAAAATAGCTTGTGTTTTATTTTTCTCCTCTTCTCTCTCCCTCTCCTATTCTCTTTTTCATGATTTCCCTCATCAGGACTGGGTTAAGTAAACTTTAGTCTCATTGTATTATAGGACTGCCGTTTGTTGTGTAATGATTGAGGAAAGTGCTTTGGGCCTTTGAGCCGAGAGATCGGCTGCCCTACTTCTGACTGACTATGTCTCTCACTCTGTCAGTGTATTTGTGTGAGTGTGTGTTCATCACCCCTCTCACAACTCTTTCCAACTGGCTGCTTTGCTACAGAGAAAGCCTCAAGGTTGTTTCTCTCTCTCTATTCTCTCTCTCTCTCTGCCTCTCTTTCTCCTCTTTCTCTCTCAATTCAAGGGGCTTTATTGGCATGGGAAACATATGTTTACATTACCAAAGCAAGTGAAATAGATCAATAAAAGTGTAATAAACAAAAAATTAACAATAAACCAAAATAATAGACATTTCAAATAATTTCTATCTGTCTGTCTGTTGCTCTGTGTGTTGCTCTGTGTGTTGCTCTGTGTGTCGCTCTGTCTGTCGCTCTGTCTGTCGCTCGCTCTGCCTGTCTGTCTCTCTATGTTTGTGGTCATGCATGTGCCGTAGGTGTGGTACAGACCAGTATGTTCACAAGTAGAGCTGTGATGTCGTATGACAGGTAAAGACAGTGAACAATCTGTCTGTGATCTAGTGTCATTCTAGTTTCATTCTCTTCCTACAGCATGGCAGCGATTCCCTTAGATCCCTCTGCCTACAATTTCAGTTAAAGAGCCCCTGGAGCCCCATTGGGAAATGTACAGTTGTTTTTAGAAAGTTGTGCAGTCTGCGGTTCTATTGAAAGCACTCCCCCTCCCTCTCTTTTCCCGCCTAGAGCAATGACTGGCAGACGCCCAATGGATGAATGGTCTGGCTTTTAGGGCACTATGCTGCTGTCCAGCCAAATAACTCACATGGCTGTCACATGGCACATACTGTCTGTCACTCAGACCCTGACTTTCCCCAACACTGGCTAATGCAGCTTTCAATCAAACTCTGTTTGTGAATTTCATTGGCATGGTTGGGATCAATTCCATTTCAATCCAGTCAATTCAGGAAGTGATTGACTGAATTGAAATTGAATTTGACCCCAACCCAAGCCGTTCGAATCAATAAGGGAATGTCATATATAATATATTTTGCAAACAGACAAAAATCTGTACACTGTTGTGTTACATACGTCCTTCTCACCTTTATCAAAATATCAGGGCAGAAACGTTGACTTGGTATGATAATGACGCCCTGCAGAGAGAGATGCACAAGAGAGATGCAGAGGTGTAGCTTCAGATGCCGGCTAATCTTCTGCACTTTGGGCATTAGCATCCATCTGGAATATAATCCTGTTTTACCCAGATTCCCCAAAGCCCTGCCTCTGTCATATTCTCCCATTCACACTGTGTGTGTGATCCTGTTTGTATGTGGGTCTTTGAATCCCTGCTATTGTGTGTGGGCCTTTGATTTCAAATCAAATTGTATTTGTCACATGCTTTGTAAACAGCAGCTGAAGACTAACAGTGAAATGCTTACTTACGGGTCCTGTTCCAACAAGAAAGAGTTAAATAAAAAATATAAATGGTGACACAAGGAAATACACAGTGAATAATGACTAAAATGTAGTCATTAGGTAATTGAGGTAGCTATGTACATACAGGTAGGTTTAAAGTGACTAGGCAACAGGATAGATAATAGCAATTTGAAAGTGTGTGTGTGGCATCAGTATGCATGTGTGCGTGTGTTATGTAGTGTGTGTGTGTGGCATCAGTATGCGTGTGTTATGCAGTGTGTGTGTGTGGCATCAGTATGCATGTGTTATGTGGTGTGTGTGTGGCATCAGTATGCATGTGTTATGTAGTGTGTGTGTGTGTGTGTGGCATCAGTATGCATGTGTTATGTAGTGTGTGTGTGTGTGGCATCAGTATGCATGTGTTATGTAGTGTGTGTGTGGCATCAGTATGCATGTGTTATGTAGTGTGTGTGTGTGTGTGGCATCAGTATGCATGTATTTGTAAGTCGCTCTGGATAAGAGCGTCTGCTAAATGACTTAAATGTAATGTAAATGTAAATGTTATGTAGTGTGTGTGTGGCATCAGTATGCATGTGTTATGTAGTGTGTGTGGCATCAGTATGCATGTGTTATGTAGTGTGTGTGTGTGGCATCAGTATGCATGTGTTATGTAGTGTGTGTGTGTGGCATCAGTATGCATGTGTTATGTAGTGTGTGTGTGTGGCATCAGTATGCATGTGTTATGTAGTGTGTGTGTGGCATCAGTATGCATGTGTTATGTAGTGTGTGTGTGTGGCATCAGTATGCATGTGTTATGTAGTGTGTGTGTGGCATCAGTATGCATGTGTTATGTAGTGTGTGTGTGTGTGTGGCATCAGTATGCATGTGTTATGTAGTGTGTGTGTGTGTGGCATCAGTATGCATGTGTTATGTAGTGTGTGTGTGTGTGTGGCATCAGTATGCATGTGTTATGTAGTGTGTGTGTGTGTGGCATCAGTATGCATGTGTTATGTAGTGTGTGTGTGTGTGTGTGTGGCATCAGTATGCATGTGTTATGTAGTGTGTGTGTGTGGCATCAGTATGCATGTGTTATGTAGTGTGTGTGTGTGTGGCATCAGTATGCATGTGTTATGTAGTGTGTGTGTGTAGCATCAGTATGCATGTGTTATGTAGTGTGTGTGTGTGTGTGTGTGGCATCAGTATGCATGTGTTATGTAGTGTGTGTGTGGCATCAGTATGCATGTGTTATCTAGTGTGTGTGTGTGTGTGGCATCAGTATGCATGTGTTATGTAGTGTGTGTGTGTGGCATCAGTATGCATGTGTTATGTTGTGTGTGTGTGTGTGGCATCAGTATGCATGTGTTATGTAGTGTGTGTGTGTAGCATCAGTATGCATGTGTTATGTAGTGTGTGTGTGTGTGTGGCATCAGTATGCATGTGTTATGTAGTGTGTGTGTGTGGCATCAGTATGTGTGTGTTATGTAGTGTGTGTGTGTGTGGCATCAGTATGCATGTGTTATGTAGTGTGTGTGTGTGGCATCAGTATGCGTGTGTTATGTAGTGTGTGTGTGGCATCAGTATGCATGTGTTATGTAGTGTGTGTGTGTGTGGCATCATTATGCATGTGTTATGTAGTGTGTGTGTGTGGCATCAGTATGCCTGTGTTATGTAGTGTGTGTGTGTGTGGCATCAGTATGCATGTGTTATGTAGTGTGTGTGTGGCATCAGTATGCATGTGTTATGTATTGTGTGTGTGTGTGTGGCATCAGTATGCATGTGTTATGTAGTGTGTGTGTGTGTGGCATCAGTATGCATGTGTTATGTAGTGTGTGTGTGTGTGTGTGGCATCAGTATGCATGTGTTATGTAGTGTGTGTGTGTGTGGCATCAGTATGCATGTGTTATGTAGTGTGTGTGTGTGTGTGTGTGGCATCAGTATGCATGTGTTATGTAGTGTGTGTGTGTGGCATCAGTATGCATGTGTTATGTAGTGTGTGTGTGTGTGGCATCAGTATGCATGTGTTATGTAGTGTGTGTGTGTAGCATCAGTATGCATGTGTTATGTAGTGTGTGTGTGTGTGTGTGTGGCATCAGTATGCATGTGTTATGTAGTGTGTGTGTGGCATCAGTATGCATGTGTTATCTAGTGTGTGTGTGTGTGTGGCATCAGTATGCATGTGTTATGTAGTGTGTGTGTGTGGCATCAGTATGCATGTGTTATGTGTGTGTGTGTGTGTGGCATCAGTATGCATGTGTTATGTAGTGTGTGTGTGTAGCATCAGTATGCATGTGTTATGTAGTGTGTGTGTGTGTGTGGCATCAGTATGCATGTGTTATGTAGTGTGTGTGTGTGGCATCAGTATGTGTGTGTTATGTAGTGTGTGTGTGTGTGGCATCAGTATGCATGTGTTATGTAGTGTGTGTGTGGCATCAGTATGCGTGTGTTATGTAGTGTGTGTGGCATCAGTATGCATGTGTTATGTAGTGTGTGTGTGTGTGGCATCATTATGCATGTGTTATGTAGTGTGTGTGTGTGGCATCAGTATGCCTGTGTTATGTAGTGTGTGTGTGTGTGGCATCAGTATGCATGTGTTATGTAGTGTGTGTGTGGCATCAGTATGCATGTGTTATGTATTGTGTGTGTGTGTGTGGCATCAGTATGCATGTGTTATGTAGTGTGTGTGTGTGTGGCATCAGTATGCATGTGTTATGTAGTGTGTGTGTGTGTGTGTGGCATCAGTATGCATGTGTTATGTAGTGTGTGTGTGTGTGGCATCAGTATGCATGTGTTATGTAGTGTGTTGTGTGTGTGTGTGGCATCAGTATGCATGTGTTATGTATTGTGTGTGTGTGTGTGGCATCAGTATGCATGTGTTATGTAGTGTGTGTGTGTGTGTGGCATCAGTATGCATGTGTTATGTATTGTGTGTGTGTGTGTGGCATCAGTATGCATGTGTTATGTATTGTGTGTGTGTGTGTGGCATCAGTATGCATGTGTTATGTAGTGTGTGTGTGTGGCATCAGTATGCATGTGTTATGTAGTGTGTGTGTGTGTGGCATCAGTATGCATGTGTTATGTAGTGTTTGTGTGTGTGGCATCAGTATGCATGTGTTATGTATTGTGTGTGTGTGTGTGGCATCAGTATGCATGTGTTATGTATTGTGTGTGTGTGTGTGGCATCAGTATGCATGTGTTATGTAGTGTGTGTGTGTGTGTGTGTGGCATCAGTATGCATGTGTTTTGTAGTGTGTGTGTGTGTGTGGCATCAGTATGCATGTGTTATGTAGTGTGTGTGTGTGGCATCAGTATGCATGTGTTATGTATTGTGTGTGTGTGTGTGGCATCAGTATGCATGTGTTATGTATTGTGTGTGTGTGTGTGGCATCAGTATGCATGTGTTATGTATTGTGTGTGTGTGTGTGGCATCAGTATGCATGTGTTATGTATTGTGTGTGTGTGTGTGGCATCAGTATGCATGTGTTATGTGTGTGTGTGTGTGTGTGGCATCAGTATGCATGTGTTATGTAGTGTGTGTGTGTGTGGCATCAGTATGCATGTGTTATGTATGTGTTATGTGTGTGTGTGTGTGTGGCATCAGTATGCATGTGTTATGTATTGTGTGTGTGTGTGGCATCAGTATGCATGTGTTATGTATTGTGTGTGTGTGTGTGGCATCAGTATGCATGTGTTATGTATTGTGTGTGTGTGTGTGGCATCAGTATGCATGTGTTATGTAGTGTGTGTGTGTGGCATCAGTATGCATGTGTTATGTAGTGTGTGTGTGTGGCATCAGTATGCATGTGTTATGTAGTGTGTGTGTGTGTGTAGCATCAGTATGCATGTGTTATGTAGTGTGTGTGGCATCAGTATGCATGTGTTATGTAGTGTGTGTGTGTGTGTGTGTGTGGCATCAGTATGCATGTGTTATGTAGTGTTTGTGTGTGGCATCAGTATGCATGTGTTATGTAGTGTATGTGTGTGTGTGGCATCAGTATGCATGTGTTATGTATTGTGTGTGTGTGTGTGGCATCAGTATGCATGTGTTATGTAGTGTGTGTGTGTGTGTGTGTGTGTGGCATCAGTATGCATGTGTTATGTAGTGTGTGTGTGTGTGGCATCAGTATGCATGTGTTATGTAGTGTGTGTGTGTGTATTGCATCAGTATGCATGTGTTATGTATTGTGTGTGTGTGTGTGTGGCATCAGTATGCATGTGTTATGTATTGTGTGTGTGTGTGTGGCATCAGTATGCATGTGTTATGTATTGTGTGTGTGTGTGTGGCATCAGTATGCATGTGTTATGTATTGTGTGTGTGTGTGTGGCATCAGTATGCATGTGTTATGTAGTGTGTGTGTGTGTGTGTGGCATCAGTATGCATGTGTTATGTAGTGTGTGTGTGTGGCATCAGTATGCATGTGTTATGTAGTGTGTGTGTGTGTGGCATCAGTATGCATGTGTTATGTAGTGTGTGTGTGTGTGTAGCATCAGTATGCATGTGTTATGTAGTGTGTGTGGCATCAGTATGCATGTGTTATGTAGTGTGTGTGTGTGTGTGGCATCAGTATTCATGTGTTATGTAGTGTGTGTGTGTGTGGCATCAGTATGCATGTGTTATGTAGTGTATGTGTGTGTGTGGCATCAGTATGCATGTGTTATGTATTGTGTGTGTGTGTGTGGCATCAGTATGCATGTGTTATGTATTGTGTGTGTGGCATCAGTATGCATGTGTTATCAGTATGTGTGTGTGTGGCATCAGTATGCATGTGTTATGTAGTGTGTGTGTGTGTGGCATCAGTATGCATGTGTTATGTAGTGTGTGTGTGTGTGTGGCATCAGTATGCATGTGTTATGTATTGTGTGTGTGTGTGTGGCATCAGTATGCATGTGTTATGTATTGTGTGTGTGTGTGTGGCATCAGTATGCATGTGTTATGTAGTGTGTGTGTGTGTGTGTGTGGCATCAGTATGCATGTGTTATGTAGTGTGTGTGTGTGTGGCATCAGTATGCATGTGTTATGTAGTGTGTGTGTGTGTGTAGCATCAGTATGCATGTGTTATGTAGTGTGTGTGGCATCAGTATGCATGTGTTATGTAGTGTGTGTGTGTGTGTGTGTGTGTGGCATCAGTATGCATGTGTTATGTAGTGTGTGTGTGTGGCATCAGTATGCATGTGTTATGTAGTGTATGTGTGTGTGTGGCATCAGTATGCATGTGTTATGTATTGTGTGTGTGTGTGTGGCATCAGTATGCATGTGTTATGTATTGTGTGTGTGTGTGTGGCATCAGTATGCATGTGTTATGTATGTGTGTGTGTGTGTGTGGCATCAGTATGCATGTGTTATGTAGTGTGTGTGTGTGGCATCAGTATGCATGTGTTATGTAGTGTGTGTGTGTGTGGCATCAGTATGCATGTGTTATGTAGTGTGTGTGTGTGTGTGGCATCAGTATGCATGTGTTATGTATTGTGTGTGTGTGTGTGGCATCAGTATGCATGTGTAATGTATTGTGTGTGTGTGTGTGGCATCAGTATGCATGTGTTATGTAGTGTGTGTGTGTGTGTGTGTGTGTGGCATCAGTATGCATGTGTTATGTATTGTGTGTGTGTGTGTGGCATCAGTATGCATGTGTTATGTATTGTGTGTGTGTGTGTGGCATCAGTATGCATGTGTTATGTATTGTGTGTGTGTGTGTGGCATCAGTATGCATGTGTTATGTAGTGTGTGTGTGTGTGGCATCAGTATGCATGTGTTATGTAGTGTGTGTGTGTGTGGCATCAGTATGCATGTGTTATGTAGTGTGTGTGTGTGTGGCATCAGTATGCATGTGTTATGTATTGTGTGTGTGTGTGTGGCATCAGTATGCATGTGTTATGGTGTATGCATGTGTTATGTATTGTGTGTGTGTGTGTGGCATCAGTATGCATGTGTTATCAGTATGCATGTGTTATGTGTGTGTGTGTGTGGCATCAGTATGCATGTGTTATGTATTGTGTGTGTGTGTGTGGCATCAGTATGCATGTGTTATGTATTGTGTGTGTGTGTGTCGATGCAGGTCGTCCGGGTAGCCATTTGATAAGCTATTTAGCAGTCTTGTTTAGCTTATGGCTTGGGGGTAAAAGCTGTTTTAGGGTCCTGTTGGTTCCACACTTGGGGCACTGGTACTGCTTGCCGTGTGCCAACAGAGAGAACAGTCTATGACGGGTGGCTGCAGTCTTTGACAATTCTCTGGTTCTTCCTCTGACACCGCCTGGTATAGAAGTCTGTAACACCTTGCGGTCGGATGCCTTGCAGTTGCCGTACCAATCAGTGATGCAGCCAGTGTTGGAGCAAACCATTGAAGTGAGCTCAGCATTGCATGTAGATAGGTTTGGCTGCTAGGCTAAAGTAGCAAGGACATGCACATTAAGAGAAGATGATATCCAGGCCATATGACACCCAGACCATACTCTATTTTTATAGGAATACATTAACCAGGACCATACGTGCATTCATGAAAGCTGAACGTGCTGTGGTCAGCAGGGTGCAGGAAGAAAGATGTAGGCAATATAACTGATGACTAACAAGTAAAACATAGGCATGCAATACATACATTATTTTTAGAACATGGAAAGAGTTCTGCCATCGTTGTTACCAAAAGCAGATACTAAGGGGGAGTAACTTTATTTACATATGTGATGTACCCCAATACTATGTAAAGTGTTAAGAAGTGGCGGCTTTCCCGCGGACCAGCACGGCTTTAATAACTTGCATTAAAGTCTACATTGAATTCAACAGTTTCTTCTGAGAGTATTATATTTCTATAGACAGTATTATATTTCTGTAACAATTATCTACGACACCAGTCAAGATGCAGCTTCTCAATGTTGCAGCTGTAGAACATTTTGAGGATCTGCAAAACCGTGGCAAATATTTTCAGCCTTCCTTAGTCATGTGGACACAGAGGAACTTGAAGCTCTCGACCTGGCCCACAACAGCCCCGTTAATGTGAATAGGGACGTGGTCGCCTTTCCATTTCCTGTAGTCCATGATCAGTTCCTTTGTCTTACTGACGTTGAGGGAGAGTTTGTTGCCCTGGCACCACACCACACTGATCAGTCCTACCACCGTTGTGTCGTCAGCAAACCTTCACTGTGTATGTGAGGACCACTCTCCCTGGTTGCTGCTGTGTGTGTTTCATGTGTTTGTCGTCCGACCTCCTTGTGAGATCATAGACTGGGCGACTGGTGTCCTCTTTGGCTCACTGTGTTACAGAGGTCTCTGACGCTCTCTCTCTCTCTCTCTCTCTCTCTCTTTCTCTTTCCCTACTGTATTTAATTAATTTATTTATTTTGCTCCTTTGCACCCCATTATTTTTATTTCTACTTTGCACATTCTACCATTGCAAATCTACCATTCCAGTGTTTTACTTGCTATATTGTATTTACTTCGCCACCATGGCCTTTTTTTGCCTTTACCTCCCTTATCTCACCTCATTTGCTCACATCGTATATAGACTTGTTTATACTGTATTATTGACTGTATGTTTGTTTTACTCCATGTGTAACTCTGTGTCGTTGTATGTGTCAAACTGCTTTGCTTTATCTTGGCCAGGTCGCAATTGTAAATGAGAACTTGTTCTCAACTTGCCTACCTGGTTAAATAAAGGTGAAATAAATAAATAAAAATGCCCTCCCATCTGTTCAGTACCAAGCCCTCCCATCTGTTCAGTACCAAGCCCTCCCATCTGTTCAGTACCAAGCCCTCCCATCTGTCCTGTACCAAGCCCTCCTATCTGTTCAGTACCAAGCCCTCCCATCTGTCCTGTATCAAGCCCTCCCATCTGTTCAGTACCATGCCCTCCCATCTGTTCAGTACCAAGCCCTCCCATCTGTTCAGTACCAAGCCCTCCGATCTGTTCAGTACCATGCCCTCCCATCTGTTCAGTACCAAGCCCTCCCATCTGTCCTGTACCAAGCCCTCCCATCTGTTCAGTACCAAGCCCTCCCATCTGTCCTGTACCAAGCCCTCCCATCTGCTCAGTAACAAGCCCTCCCATCTGTTCAGTACCAAGCCCTCCCATCTGTTCAGTACCAAGCCCTCCCATCTGTTCAGTACCAAGCCCTCCGATATGTTCAGTACCAAGCCCTCCCATCTGTTCAGTACCAAGCCCTCCCATCTGTTCAGTACCATGACCTCCCATCTGTTCAGTACCAAGCCCTCCCATCTGTCCTGTACCAAGCCCTCCCATCTGTTCAGTACCAAGCCCTCCCATCTGTCCTGTACCAAGCCCTCCCATCTGTTCAGTACCAAGCCCTCCCATCTGTCCTGTACCATGACCTCCCATCTGTTCAGTAACAAGTCCTCCCATCTGTTCAGTACCAAGCCCTCCCATCTGTTCAGTACCAAGCTGTACACTTGTGTTCAGTACCAAGCCCTCCCATCTGTTCAGTACCAAGCCCTCCCATCTGTTCAGTACCAAGCTGTACACTTGTGTTCAGTACCAAGCCCTCCCATCTGTTCAGTACCAAGCCCTCCCATCTGCTCAGTAACAAGCCCTCCCATCTGTCCAGTACCAAGCCCTCCCATCTGTTCAGTACCAAGCCCTCCCATCTGTCCTGTACCAAGCCCTCCCATCTGTTCAGTAACAAGCCCGCCCATCTGTCCTGTACCAAGCCCTCCCATCTGCTCAGTACCAAGCCCTCCCATCTGTCCTGTACCAAGCCCTCCCATCTGTTCAGTACCAAGCCCTCCCATCTGTCCTGTACCAAGCCCTCCCATCTGTCCTGTCCCATCTGTCCTGTACCAAGCCCTCCCATTTGTTCAGTACCAAGCCCTCCCATCTGTTCAGCCCTCCCATCTGTCCTGTACCATGACCTCCCATCTGTTCAGTAACAAGCCCTTCCATCTGTTCAGTACCATGCCCTCCCATCTGTTCAGTACCAAACCCTCCCATCTGTCTTGTACCAAGCCCTCCCGTCTGTTCAGTACCAAGCCCTCCCATCTGTCCTGTACCAAGCCCTCCCATCTGTTCAGTAACAAGCCCTCCCATCTGTCCTGTACCAAGCCCTCCCATCTGCTCAGTAACAAGCCCTCCCATCTGTCCTGTACCAAGCCCTCCCATCTGCTCAGTAACAAGCCCTCCCATCTGTTCAGTACCAAGCCCTCCCATCTGTTCAGTACCAAGCCCTCCCATCTGTTCAGTACCAAGCCCTCCCGATCTCAGTACCAAGCCCTCCCATCTGTTCAGTACCAAGCCCTCCCATCTGTTCAGTACCAAGCCCTCCCATCTGTTCAGTACCAAGCCCTCCCATCTGTCCTGTACCAAGCCCTCCCATCTGTCCCATCTGTTCAGTACCAAGCCCTCCCATCTGTTCAGTAACAAGCCCTCCCATCTGTCCAGTACCAGTCCCATCTGTTCAGTACCAAGCCCTCCCATCTGTCCTGTACCAGCCCTCCCATCTGTTCAGTAACAAGCCCTCCCATCTGTCCTGTACCAAGCCCTCCCATCTGTTCAGTACCAAGCCCTCCCATCTGTCCTGTACCAAGCCCTCCCATCTGTTCAGTACCAAGCCCTCCCATCTGTCCTGTACCAAGCCCTCCCATCTGTCAGTACCAAGCCCTCCCATCTGTCCTGTACCAAGCCCTCCCATCTGTTCAGTACCATGCCCTCCCATCTGTTCAGTACCAAGCCCTCCCATCTGTTCAGTACCAGTAACAAGCCCTTCCATCTGTTCAGTACCATGCCCTCCCATCTGTTCAGTACCAAGCCCTCCCATCTGTCCTGTACCAAGCCCTCCCATCTGTTCAGTACCAAGCCCTCCCATCTGTCCTGTACCAAGCCCTCCCATCTGCTCAGTAACAAGCCCTCCCATCTGTCCTGTACCAAGCCCTCCCATCTGTTCAGTACCAAGCCCTCCCATCTGTTCAGTACCAAGCCCTCCCATCTGTTCAGTACCAAGCCCTCCCATCTGTTCAGTACCAAGCCCTCCGATCTGTTCAGTACCAAGCCCTCCCATCTGTTCAGTACCAAGCCCTCCCATCTGTTCAGTACCAAGCCCTCCCATCTGTTCAGTACCAAGCCCTCCCATCTGTTCAGTACCAAGCCCTCCCATATGTCCTGTACCAAGCCCTCCCATCTGTCCTGTACCAAGCCCTCCCATCTGTTCAGTACCAAGCCCTCCCATCTGTCCTGTACCATGACCTCCCATCTGTTCCCATCTGTAACAAGCCCTCCCATCTGTTCCATCTGTTCAGTACCAAGCCCTCCCATCTGTTCAGTACCAAGCCCTCCCATCTGTTCAGTACCAAGCTGTACACATGTGTTCAGTACCAAGCCCTCCCATCTGTTCAGTACCAAGCCCTCCCATCTGCTCAGTAACAAGCCCTCCCATCTGTCCAGTACCAAGCCCTCCCATCTGTTCAGTACCAAGCCCTCCCATCTGTCCTGTACCAAGCCCTCCCATCTGTTCAGTAACAAGCCCGCCCATCTGTCCTGTACCAAGCCCTCCCATCTGCTCAGTACCAAGCCCTCCCATCTGTCCTGTACCAAGCCCTCCCATCTGTTCAGTACCAAGCCCTCCCATCTGTCCTGTACCAAGCCCTCCCATCTGTCCTGTACCAAGCCCTCCCATCTGTCCTGTACCAAGCCCTCCCATTTGTTCAGTACCAAGCCCTCCCATCTGTCCTGTACCAAGCCCTCCCATCTGTCCTGTACCATGACCTCCCATCTGTTCAGTAACAAGCCCTTCCATCTGTTCAGTACCATGCCCTCCCATCTGTTCAGTACCAAACCCTCCCATCTGTCCTGTACCAAGCCCTCCCGTCTGTTCAGTACCAAGCCCTCCCATCTGTCCTGTACCAAGCCCTCCCATCTGTTCAGTAACAAGCCCTCCCATCTGTCCTGTACCAAGCCCTCCCATCTGCTCAGTAACAAGCCCTCCCATCTGTCCTGTACCAAGCCCTCCCATCTGCTCAGTAACAAGCCCTCCCATCTGTTCAGTACCAAGCCCTCCCATCTGTTCAGTACCAAGCCCTCCCATCTGTTCAGTACCAAGCCCTCCGATCTGTTCAGTACCAAGCCCTCCCATCTGTTCAGTACCAAGCCCTCCCATCTGTTCAGTACCAAGCCCTCCCATCTGTTCAGTACCAAGCCCTCCCATCCCATCTGTTCAGTACCAAGCTCCCATCTGTTCAGTAACAAGACCTCCCATCTGTTCAGTACCAAGCCCTCCCATCTGTCTACCATGCCCTCCCATCTGTTCAGTACCAAGCCCTCCCATCTGTCCAGTACCAAGCCCTCCCATCTGTTCAGTACCATGACCTCCCATCTGTTCAGTACCAAGCCCTCCCATCTGTTCAGTACCAAGCCCTCCCATCTGTCCTGTACCAAGCCCTCCCATCTGCTCAGTAACAAGCCCTCCCATCTGTCCTGTACCAAGCCCTCCCATCTGTCCTGTACCAAGCCCTCCCATCTGTCCTGTACCAAGCCCTCCCATCTGTCCTGTACCAAGCCCTCCCATCTGTTCAGTACCAAGCCCTCCCATCTGTCCATGTACCAAGCCCTCCCATCTGTTCAGTACCAAGCCCTCCCATCTGCTCAGTAACAAGCCCTCCCATCTGTCCAGTACCAAGCCCTCCCATCTGTCCAGTACCAAGCCCTCCCATCTGTCCTGTACCATGACCTCCCATCTGTTCAGTAACAAGCCCTCCCATCTGTCCTTCAAGCCCTCCCATCTGTTCAGTACCAAGCCCTCCCATCTGTCCTGTACCAAACCCTCCCATCTGTTCAGTACCAAGCCCTCCCATCTGTCCTGTCCCTCCCAGTACCAAGCCCTCCCATCTGTCAGTAACAAGCCCTCCCATCTGTCCTCCCATCTGCTCAGTAACAAGCCCTCCCATCTGTCCTGTACCAAGCCCTCCCATCTGCTCAGTAACAAGCCCTCCCATCTGTTCAGTACCAAGCCCTCCCATCTGTTCAGTACCAAGCCCTCCCATCTGTTCAGTACCAAGCCCTCCGATCTGTTCAGTACCAAGCCCTCCCATCTGTTCAGTACCAAGCCCTCCCATCTGTTCAGTACCAAGCCCTCCCATCTGTTCAGTACCAAGCCCTCCCATCTGTTCAGTATCAAGCCCTCCGATCTGTTCAGTACCAAGCCCTCCCATCTGTCCAGTAACAAGACTCCCATCTATTCAGCCCTCCCATCTGTCCAGTACCATGCCCTCCCATCTGTTCAGTACCAAGCCCTCCCATCTGTCCTGTACCATGACCTCCCATCTGTTCAGTAACAAGCCCTCCCATCTGTCTGTCCTACCAAGCCCTCCCATCTGTTCAGTACCAAGCCCTCCCATCTGTCCTGTACCAAGCCCTCCCATCTGTCCTGTACCAAGCCCTCCCATCTGTTCAGTACCAAGCCCTCCCATCTGTTCAGTACCAAGCTGTACACATGTGTTCAGTACCAAGCCCTCCCATCTGTTCAGTACCAAGCCCTCCCATCTGCTCAGTAACAAGCCCTCCCATCTGTCCAGTACCAAGCCCTCCCATCTGTTCAGTACCAAGCCCTCCCATCTGTCCTGTACCAAGCCCTCCCATCTGTTCAGTAACAAGCCCTCCCATCTGTCCTGTACCAAGCCCTCCCATCTGCTCAGTACCAAGCCCTCCCATCTGTCCTGTACCAAGCCCTCCCATCTGTTCAGTACCAAGCCCTCCCATCTGTCCTGTACCAATCCCTCCCATCTGTCCTGTACCAAGCCCTCCCATCTGTCCTGTACCAAGCCCTCCCATTTGTTCAGTACCAAGCCCTCCCATCTGTCCTGTACCAAGCCCTCCCATCTGTCCTGTACCATGACCTCCCATCTGTTCAGTAACAAGCCCTTCCATCTGTTCAGTACCATGCCCTCCCATCTGTCCAGTACCAAACCCTCCCATCTGTCCTGTACCAAGCCCTCCCATCTGTTCAGTACCAAGCCCTCCCATCTGTCCTGTACCAAGCCCTCCCATCTGTTCAGTAACAAGCCCTCCCATCTGTCCTGTACCAAGCCCTCCCATCTGCTCAGTAACAAGCCCTCCCATCTGTCCTGTACCAAGCCCTCCCATCTGCTCAGTAACAAGCCCTCCCATCTGTTCAGTACCAAGCCCTCCCATCTGTTCAGTACCAAGCCCTCCCATCTGTTCAGTACCAAGCCCTCTGATCTGTTCAGTACCAAGCCCTCCCATCTGTTCAGTACCAAGCCCTCCCATCTGTTCAGTACCAAGCCCTCCCATCTGTTCAGTACCAAGCCCTCCCATCTGTTCAGTATCAAGCCCTCCGATCTGTTCAGTACCAAGCCCTCCCATCTGTTCAGTAACAAGACCTCCCATCTATTCAGTACCAAGCCCTCCGATCTGTTCAGTACCATGCCCTCCCATCTGTTCAGTACCAAGCCCTCCCATCTGTCCTGTACCAAGCCCTCCCATCTGTTCAGTACCATGACCTCCCATCTGTTCAGTACCACGCCCTCCCATCTGTTCAGTACCAAGCCCTCCCATCTGTCCTGTACCAAGCCCTCCCATCTGCTCAGTAACAAGCCCTCCCATCTGTTCAGTACCAAGCCCTCCCATCTGTCCTGTACCAAGCCCTCCCATCTGTCCTGTACCAAGCCCTCCCATCTGTCCTGTACCAAGCCCTCCCATCTGTCCTGTACCAAGCCCTCCCATTTGTTCAGTACCAAGCCCTCCCATCTGTCCTGTACCAAGCCCTCCCATCTGTCCTGTACCATGACCTCCCATCTGTTCAGTAACAAGCCCTCCCATCTGTTCAGTACCAAGCCCTCCCATCTGTTCAGTACCAAGCTGTACACTTGTGTTCAGTACCAAGCCCTCCCATCTGTCCTGTACCAAGCCCTCCCATCTGTCCTGTACCAAGCCCTCCCATTTGTTCAGTACCAAGCCCTCCCATCTGTTCAGTACCAAGCTGTACACTTGTGTTCAGTACCAAGCCCTCCCATCTGTTCAGTACCAAGCCCTCCCATTTGTTCAGTACCAAGCCCTCCCATCTGTCCTGTACCAAGCCCTCCCATCTGTCCTGTACCATGACCTCCCATCTGTTCAGTAACAAGCCCTCCCATCTGTTCAGTACCAACCCCTCCCATCTGTTCAGTACCAAGCCCTCCCATCTGTTCAGTACCAAGCCCTCCCATCTGTTCAGTACCAAGACCTCCCATCTGTCCTGTACCAAGCCTTCCCATCTGTCCTGTACCAAGCCCTCCCATCTGTCCTGTACCAAGCCCTCCCATCTGTCCTGTACCAAGCCCTCCCATCTGTTCAGTACCAAGCCCTCCCATCTGTTCAGTACCAAGCCCTCCCATCTGTTCAGTACCAAGCCCTCCCATCTGTCCTGTACCAAGCCCTCCCATCTGTCCTGTAACAAGCCCTCCCATCTGTTCAGTACCAAGCCCTCCCATCTGTCCTGTACCAAGCCCTCCCATCTGTCCTGTACCAATCCCTCCCATCTGTCCTGTTCAAGCCCTCCCATCTGTTCAGCACCAAGCCCTCCCATCTGTTCAGTACCAAGCCCTCCCATCTGTCCTGTACCAAGCCCTCCCATCGGTCCTGTACCAAGCCCTCCCATCTGTCCTGTACTAAGCCCTCCCATTTGTTCAGTACCAAGCCCTCCCATCTGTCCTCTACCAAGCCCTCCCATCTGTCCTGTACCATGACCTCCCATCTGTTCAGTAACAAGCACTCCCATCTGTTCAGTACCAAGCTGTACACTTGTGTTCAGTACCAAGCCCTCCCATCTGTTCAGTACCAAGCTGTACACTTGTGTTCAGTACCATGCCGTCCCAAGGAGTTTGTTTATTAAGTTCAGTATGTCTCTTGTTTACGCTGTTGATAGAGGGTAGAGCTTGGAGAGTGGGCTAGCCTATATGAGCAATGCCTATGAAATATGTAGACTATGACACACACACACACACACACACACACACACACACACACACACACACACACACACACACACACACACACACACACACATACACAAACACAAACGTGTTTGACCCTTCATTTAAAGGGCAGATGGCGCCCCTGATCCGTGTCCCAATTCTTCCCCCTCAGACATTTCAGGTCACCTCGTCCTCCATCTTTACCCTAAGCTCTGTGCCGTGTCTATGTGAGGACAGAGGGGATAGCTGCACTCCTGTACAGGGTATACTGTAGCCAGGGTTTTGGGGCCTCTGATCCAACAGGATTCCTTCCTGGTAATCCTATTAGTTTTAGCATCTCTCTGCAGCCAGACAGAGACAGACCTTTTCAGGATTTTTTATTTTCCTCTCTGCTCTGTTGGAACCATGTGACTACATGGCCTCTATCATGCCTATACACACACACCACAGAAGTCAGATATCCTTTCTTCTTTCTCTCTCCCTCCCTCTCCATCCCTCCCTCTCTCCCCCTCTCCCTCCCTCCCTCCCTCCCCCCCCTCCCCCTCCCTCCCCCTCCCTCCCCCTCCCTCCCCCCCTCTCCCTCTCCCTCCCTCCCTCTCCCTCCCCTTCTCTCCCTCCCCCTCCCTCTCCCTCCCCTTCTCTCCCTCTCCCTCCCCCTCCCTCTCCCTCCCCTTCTCTCCCTCTCCCTCCCTCCCTCCCTCCCTCCCCCTCCCTCCCCTCTCCCTCCCTCTCCCTCTCCCTCCCTCTCCCTCCCTCCCTCTCCTTCCCTCCCCCTCTCTCCCTCCCTCCCTCTCCCTCCCTCCCTCTCCCTCCCCCTCTCTCCTTCAAGCTCCAGTGACTTTATGAGGCAGCTACCTGCATTATGTCGGAGTTGCTGGATTTTCTCGCACAAGTCAATGCCCATTTTAACAGTGCCGTCTGAAACACCTTGACAGTTTGATAAGCAGGTATTACACGGATACATTTTCCCAAACTGAGAAACTCCATTTACAGCAGATCAAAAAATAGCCTTTTATAAAGTGTGTGTGCGTGTGTGTGTGTGTGTGTGTGTGTGTGTGTGTGTGTGTGTGTGTGTGTGTGTGCTCTCATGAGTGTGTATGCACATCTTTGTATGAGTTTGTGTGTGCTAACAGGTTGCACTTTTTTATTCCCATGTGGGTGGCCCACTGAGTGGCTGCCATCAGAACCCTGGGAGCGCTTGTCGTGTTGCTCCGCCCGTCAGCGAGTCACTGGAGCGAGGGACGCTTCTCACGGCACACCAAGAGCACAGGGACTCACTCAGGGGCTGCTACTGCTAGGCTTAGTCAGTCTCTCTCTGGAAACGTCACTGGTTCCTTGACGTCCAGGATGCTTTTCAAGACGGTTCTATAGTACTGCATAAAGTACTAGAGTATTGTACAGTACAAAAAGGCATTGTTGGAGTTTGAGGTCTTTTTTTCATTTTTGGATGATTGTCACCTTTTCAGGCTATAATTGAGACTATGAAACTACCTAAATAACTAATAGATCTGTCATTGTCATTGAAGCAGGTCTAAGAAGCAGTAGATCTGTTCTACATGTGTGTTCTATTTCTATGCTTCCCGTTCTTAAGTTTAGTTTTTGCATCTTTACTTTGGGTTTTGTACACCAGCTGATAATACAATATTTTTGGTTTAGATGGTACAATGATTCTTGATTCTCTAAACAATGACTGCTTGTTTTGTCACATGCACTGAAATGAGGCTAACTATTGGAATTTTTGCAACCAGGAAATGGCAGAGTGATTTCTGCATAGTGTATCTTTAAATGACTGACTGACTTGCTAGTTGATCGTCTCTGGTCACCGTTTTTTAAATGCATTTGATTTAACTAGGCAAGTCAGTTAAGAACAAATTCTTATTTACAATAACACCCTACCCTGCCCAAACCCAAACCCGGACGACGCTGGGCCTATTGTGCGCCACCCTATGGGACTCCCAATCACAGCCTGTTGTGATACAGGCTGGAATCGAACCAGGGACTGTAGTGACGCCTCTAGCACTGAGATGCAGTGCCTTAGACCGCTGCGCCACTCGGGAGTCCACTGTCTGGTTTTGCTCTTGTCCTCCTCCTCCCCTGCTCTGGAGATGGAAGCTGTACATCATTCACAAAGTGGAATTATTTATTGTAGAACTGTCTTTGTCACACACACACACAGCGAGTGTGATGAAGCTCTGTCATCTAGAGGAGACAGCCACAGCTGTATCTGACAGATGGGACCACTGTGTGGTGTCGGATCTGGTCTGTCTCATTCTGTGGTCTCTGCCAGCAGCAGAGAAGCAACACATTCTGTGTAACAATGTTCTGACAAGCCGGTGCACTTGAACAAGCATCTAACTAGCTTTAACAAACCACAACACTGACAGTCCACCACAGTTTAAACCACAACACTGACAGTCCACTACAGTCTAAACCACAACACTGACAGTCCACTGCAGTCTAAACCACAACACTGACAGTCCACTGCAGTTTAAACCACAACACTGACAGTCCACTGCAGTCTAAACCACAACACTGACAGTCCACTGCAGTCTAAACCACAACACTGACAGTCCACTGCAGTCTAAACTACAACACTGACAGTCCACTGCAGTCTAAACCACAACACTGACAGTCCACTGCAGTCTAAACTACAACACTTGACAGTCCACCGCAGTCTAAACCATAACACTGACAGTCCACTGCAGTCTAAACTACAACACTTGACAGTCCACCGCAGTCTAAACCACAATACTGACAGTCCACTGCAGTCTAAACCACAACACTGACAGTCCACCGCAGTCTAAACCACAATACTGACAGTCCACTGCAGTCTAAACCACAACACAGACAGTCCACTGCAGTCTAAACCACAACACTGACAGTCCACCGCAGTCTAAACCACAACACTGACAGTCCACTGCAGTCTAAACCACAACACTGACAGTCCACTGCAGTCTAAACCACAACACTGACAGTCCACTGCAGTCTAAACCACAACACTGACAGTCCACTGCAGTCTAAACCACAATACAGACAGTCCACTGCAGTCTAAACCACAATACAGACAGTCCACTGCAGTCTAAACCACAATACAGACAGTCCACTGCAGTCTAAACCACAACACTGACAGTCCACCGCAGTCTAAACCACAACATTGACAGTCCACTGCAGTCTAAACCACAATACAGACAGTCCACTGCAGTCTAAACCACAATACTGACAGTCCACTGCAGTCTAAACTACAACACTGACAGTCCACTGCAGTCTAAACCACAACACTGACAGTCCACTGCAGTCTAAACCACAACACTGACAGTCCACTGCAGTCTAAACCACAACACTGACAGTCCACTGCAGTCTAAACCACAATGGCTATCATGCCAATGCTCTTCTCTTGAAATTAAAATATATGTTTTATTTTTTTGTTGATGCCTTAATTAGCACAAGCAAGCTGCACTGTGTAATGCCAAGCTACAGAGTTGTTATCCCATGCCTAATGCCATGCATGTAGGAAGTCTCCTGTGGGTTTTCCCCTTTTACAAGGCCCATGTCTCCCTTCCCTCCCCATGTGGTCTAGTCCCCTGCTGTGTTTAGCCCTGTGTGTAACCCTGTTAAAGAGCCACTGTAGGTCAGGCATGCCAGCCAGTGTCAGGCTAGGGCCCTCTCTCCCAGCCAACCCTCTCTCCCAGCCAACCCTCTCTCCCAACCAGCCCTCTCTCCCAGCCAACCCTCTCTCCCAGCCAAACCTCTCTCCCAGCCAGCCCTCTCTCCCAGCCAACCCTCTCTCCCAGCCAACCCTCTCTCCCAGCCAGCCCTCTCTCCCAGCCAGCCTTCTCTCCCAGCCAGCACTCTCACCCAGCCAACCCTCTCCCAGACAACCCTCTCTCCCAGCCAGCCCTCTCTCCCAGCCAACCCTCTCTCCCAGCCAGCCTTCTCTCCCAGCCAGCACTCTCTCCCAGCCAACCCTCTCCCAGACAACCCTCTCTCCCAGCCAACCCTCTCTCCCAGCCAGCCCTCTCTCCCAGCCAACCCTCTCTCCCAGCCAGCACTCTCTCCCAGCCAACCCTCTCCCAGCCAACCCTCTCCCAGCCAGCCCTCTCTCCCAGCCAACCCTCTCTCCCAGCCAACCCTCTCCCAGCCAGCCCTCTCTCCCAGCCAACCCTCTCTCCCAGCCAACCCTCTCCCAGCCAACCCTCTCCCAACCAACCTTCTCTCCCAGCCTGCCCTCTCTCCCAGCCAGCCTTCTCTCCCAGCCAACCCTCTCTCCCAGCCAACCCTCTCTCCCAGCCAACCCTCTCCCAGCCAGCCTTCTCTCCCAGCCAGCCTTCTCTCCCAGCCTGCCCTCTCTCCCAGCCAGCCTTCTCTCCCAGCCAGCCTTCTCTCCCAGCCAGCCTTCTCTCCCAGCCAGCCTTCTCTCCCAGCCAACCTTCTCTCCCAGCCAGCCTTCTCTCCCAGCCAGCCTTCTCTCCCAGCCAGCCTTCTCTCCCAGCCAACCCCTTCCCTCCCAGCCAGCCTTCTCTCCCAGCCAACCCTCTCCCAGCCAACCATCTCCCAGCAGCCTTCTCCCCCAGCCAACCCTCTCTCCCAGCCAACCCTCTCTCCCAGGCAACCTTCTCTCCCAGGCAGCCTTTCTCTCCCAACCCTCTCTCCCAGCCAACCCTCACCCAGCCAGCCTCTCTCCCAGCCAGCCTTCTCCCCCAGCCAACCCCTCTCCCAGCCAACCCTCTCTCCCAGCCAACCCTCTCCCAGGCAGCCTTCTCTCCCAGGCAGCCTTCTCTCCCAGCCAGCCCCTCCCAGCCTCTCCCAGCCAGCCCCTCTCCCAGCCAGCCTTCTCTCCCAGCCAGCACTCTCTCCCAGCCAACCCTCCCAGCCAACCCTCTCCCAGCCAACCCTCTCTCCCAGCCAACCCTCTCTCTCTCCCAGCCAACCCTCTCTCCCAGCCAGCCGTCTCTCCCACTCTCTCCCAGCCAACCCTCTCCCAGCCTGCCCTCTCTCCCAGCCAGCCCTCTCTCCCAGCCAGCCCTCTCTCCCAGCCAACCCTCTCTCCCAGCCAGCACTCTCTCCCAGCCAACCTCTCCCAGCCAACCCCTCCCAGCCAGCCCTCTCCCAGCCAACCCTCTCTCCCAGCCAACCTCTCTCTCCCAGCCAACCCTCTCTCCCAGCCAACCTCTCCCAGCCAACCCTCTCCCAGCCAACCTTCTCTCCCAGCCTGCCCTCTCCCAGCCAGCCTCTCTCCCAGCCAACCCTCTCTCCCAGCAACCTCTCTCCCAGCCAACCCTCCCAGCCAGCCTCTCTCCCAGCCAGCCTCTCTCCCAGCCAGCCCTTCTCCCAGCCAGCCTCTCTCCCAGCCAACCTTCTCTCCCAGCCAGCCTTCTCTCCCAGCCAGCCTTCTCTCCCAGCCAACCTTCTCTCCCAGCCAGCCTTCTCTCCCAGCCAGCCTTCTCTCCCCAGCCTGCTCTCCCAGCAACCTTCTCTCCCAGCCCTCTCCCAGCCAGCCCTCTCCCAGCCAACCCTCTCTCCCAGCCAACCATCTCCCAGCCAACCCTCTCCCAGCCAACCCCTCTCCCAGCCAGCCTTCTCTCCCAGCCTGCCCTCTCTCCCAGCCAGCCTTCTCCCCAGCCAACCCTCTCCCAGCCAACCTCTCTCCCAGGCAACCTTCTCTCCCAGCCAGCCTTCTCTCCCAGCCAACCCTCTCTCCCAGCCAACCCTCACCCAGCCAGCCTCTCCCAGCCAGCCTTCTCTCCCAGCCAACCCTCTCTCCCAGCCAGCCTCTCTCCCAGCCAACCCTCTCCCAGCCAGCCTTCTCTCCCAGCCAGCCGTCTCTCCCAGCCAGCCTTCTCTCCCAGCCAGCCTTCTCTCCCAGCCAGCCCTCTCTCCCAGCCAACCCTCTCTCCCAGCCAGCCTTCTCTCCCAGCCAGCACTTCTCTCCCAGCCAACCATCTCCCAGCCAACCTCTCCCAGCCAACCCTCTCTCCCAGCCAACCCTCTCTCCCAGCCAACCTCTCTCCCAGCCAACCCTCTCTCCCAGCCAACCCTCTCTCCCAGCCAGCCTTCTCTCCCAGCCAACCCTCTCCCAGCCAACCCTCTCTCCCAGGCAACCTCTCTCCCAGGCAGCCGTCTCTCCCAGCCAACCCTCTCTCCCAGCCAACCCTCTCTCCCAGCCAGCCCTCTCTCCCAGCCAGCCTTCTCTCCCAGCCAGCCGTCTCTCCCAGCCAGCCTTCTCTCCCAGCCTGCCCTCTCTCCCAGCCAGCCTTCTCCTCCCAGCCAGCCTTCTCTCCCAGCCTGCCCTCTCCCAGCCAGCCTTCTCTCCCAGCCAGCCTTCTCTCCCAGCCAGCCTTCTCTCCCAGCCAACCCTCTCTCCCAGCCAGCCTTCTCTCCCAGCCTGCCCTCTCCCAGCCAGCCTTCTCTCCCAGCCAACCTTCTCTCCCAGCCAACCATCTCCCAGCCAGCCTCTCCCAGCCAGCCTTCTCTCCCAGCCAGCCTTCTCCCAGCCAACCCTCTCTCCCAGCCAACCTTCTCTCCCAGCCAGCCTTCTCTCCCAGCCAGCCTTCTCTCCCAGCCAACCTCTCTCCCAGCCAGCCTTCTCTCCCAGCCAGCCTTCTCTCCCAGCCTGCCCTCTCTCCCAGCCAGCCTTCTCTCCCAGCCAACCTTCTCTCCCAGCCAGCCTTCTCTCCCAGCCAGCCTTCTCTCCCAGCCAACCTTCTCTCCCAGCCAGCCTTCTCTCCCAGCCAGCCTTTTCTCCCAGCCACCCTTCTCTCCCAGCCAACCTTCTCTCCCAGCCAGCCTTCTCTCCCAGCCAACCCTCTCTCCCAGCCAACCATCTCCCAGCCAACCCTCTCCCAGCCAACCCCTCTCCCAGCCAAGCCTCTCTCCCAGCCAGCCTTCTCTCCCAGCCAACCCTCTCCCAGCCAACCCTCTCTCCCAGGCAACCTTCTCTCCCAGGCAGCCTTCTCTCCCAGCCAACCCTCTCTCCCAGCCAACCCTCACCCAGCCAGCCTCTCTCCCAGCCAGCCTTCTCTCCCAGCCAACCCTCTCTCCCAGCCAACCCTCTCTCCCAGCCAGCCTTCTCTCCCAGCCAGCCGTCTCTCCCAGCCAGCCTTCTCTCCCAGCCTGCCCTCTCTCCCAGCCAGCCTTCTCTCCCAGCCAACCTTCTCCCAGCCAGCCTTCTCTCCCAGCCAACCCTCTCTCCCAGCCAACCATCTCCCAGCCAACCCTCTCTCCCAGCCAACCCTCTCTCCCAGCCAGCCTTCTCTCCAGCCTGCCCTCTCCCAGCCAGCCTTCTCCCCCAGCCAACCCTCTCCCAGCCAACCCTCTCTCCCAGGCAACCTTCTCTCCCAGGCAGCCTTCTCTCCCAGCCAACCCTCTCTCCCAGCCAACCCTCACCCAGCCAGCCTTCTCTCCCAGCCAGCCTTCTCTCCCAGCCAACCCTCTCTCCCAGCCAACCCTCTCTCCCAGCCAGCCTCTCTCCCAGCCAGCCTTCTCTCCCAGCCAGCCTTCTCTCCCAGCCAGCCTTCTCCCAGCCTGCCCTCTCTCCCAGCCAGCCCCTCTCCCAGCCAACCATCTCCCAGCCAACCATCTCCCAGCCAACCCTCTCCCAGCCAACCCTCTCTCCCAGCCAACCTTCTCTCCCAGCCTGCCCCTCTCCCAGCCAACCTTCTCTCCCAGCCAACCCTCTCTCCCAGCCAGCCTTCTCTCCCAGCCAGCACTCTCTCCCAGCCAACCCTCTCCCAGACAACCCTCTCTCCCAGCCAACCCCTCTCTCCCAGCCAGCCCTCTCTCCCAGCCAACCCTCTCTCCCAGCCAGCACCTCTCCCAGCCAACCCTCTCTCCCAGCCAACCCTCTCCCAGCCAGCCCTCTCTCCCAGCCAACCCTCTCTCCCAGCCAACCCTCTCCCAGCCAGCCCTCTCTCCCAGCCAACCCTCTCTCCCAGCCAGCCCTCTCCCAGCCAACCTTCTCCCAACCCCTCTCTCCCAGCCTGCCTTCTCTCCCAGCCAGCCTTCTCTCCCAGCCAACCCTCTCTCCCAGCCAACCCTCTCTCCCAGCCAACCTCTCCCAGCCAGCCTTCTCTCCCAGCCTGCCCTCTCCCAGCCAGCCTTCTCTCCCAGCCAGCCTTCTCTCCCAGCCAGCCTTCTCTCCCAGCCAGCCTTCTCTCCCAGCCAACCTCTCCCAGCCAGCCTTCTCTCCCAGCCAGCCTTCTCTCCCAGCCAGCCTGCTCTCCCAGCCAACCTTCTCTCCCAGCCAGCCTTCTCTCCCAGCCAGCCTTCTCTCCCAGCCAACCCTCTCTCCCAGCCAACCATCTCCCAGCCAACCCTCTCTCCCAGCCAACCCTCTCTCCCAGCCAGCCTTCTCTCCCAGCCTGCCCTCTCTCCCAGCCAGCCTCTCTCCCAGCCAACCCTCTCCCAGCCAACCCTCTCTCCCAGGCAACCTTCTCTCCCAGGCAGCCTTCTCTCCCAGCCAACCCTCTCTCCCAGCCAGCCCTCACCCAGCCAGCCTTCTCTCCCAGCCAGCCTTCTCTCCCAGCCAACCCTCTCTCCCAGCCAACCCTCTCTCCCAGCCAACCCTCTCTCCCAGCCAGCCTTCTCTCCCAGCCAGCCCTCTCTCCCAGCCAGCCTTCTCTCCCAGCCTGCCCTCTCTCCCAGCCAGCCCTCTCTCCCAGCCAACCCTCTCTCCCAGCCAGCCTTCTCTCAGCCAGCACTCTCCCAGCCAACCATCTCCCAGCCAACCCTCTCCCAGCCAACCCTCTCTCCCAGCCAACCTTCTCTCCCAGCCAAGCCCTCTCTCCCAGCCAACCCTCTCTCCCAGCCAACCTCTCTCCCAGCCAGCCTTCTCTCCCAGCCAGCCTTCTCTCCCAGCCAACCCTCTCCCAGCCAACCCTCTCTCCCAGGCAACCTTCTCTCCCAGGCAGCCGTCTCTCCCAGCCAACCCTCTCTCCCAGCCAACCCTCTCTCCCAGCCAACCCTCTCTCCCAGCCAGCCTTCTCTCCCAGCCAGCCGTCTCTCCCAGCCAGCCTTCTCTCCCAGCCTGCCCTCTCTCCCAGCCAGCCTTCTCTCCCAGCCAGCCTTCTCTCCCAGCCTGCCCTCTCTCCCAGCCAGCCTTCTCTCCCAGCCAGCCTTCTCTCCCAGCCAGCCTTCTCTCCCAGCCAACCCTCTCTCCCAGCCAGCCTTCTCTCCCAGCCTGCCCTCTCCCAGCCAGCCTTCTCTCCCAGCCAACCTTCTCTCCCAGCCAACCATCTCCCAGCCAGCCTTCTCTCCCAGCCAGCCTTCTCTCCCAGCCAGCCTTCTCTCCCAGCCAACCCTCTCTCCCAGCCAACCTTCTCTCCCAGCCAGCCTTCTCTCCCAGCCAGCCTTCTCTCCCAGCCAACCTTCTCTCCCAGCCAGCCTTCTCTCCCAGCCAGCCTTTTCTCCCAGCCTGCCCTCTCTCCCAGCCAGCCTTCTCTCCCAGCCAACCTTCTCTCCCAGCCAGCCTTCTCTCCCAGCCAGCCTTCTCTCCCAGCCAACCTTCTCTCCCAGCCAGCCTTCTCTCCCAGCCAGCCTTTTCTCCCAGCCAGCCTTCTCTCCCAGCCAACCTTCTCTCCCAGCCAGCCTTCTCTCCCAGCCAACCCTCTCTCCCAGCCAACCATCTCCCAGCCAACCCTCTCCCAGCCAACCCTCTCTCCCAGCCAACCCTCTCTCCCAGCCAGCCTTCTCTCCCAGCCAACCCTCTCCCAGCCAACCCTCTCTCCCAGGCAACCTTCTCTCCCAGGCAGCCTTCTCTCCCAGCCAACCCTCTCTCCCAGCCAACCCTCACCCAGCCAGCCTTCTCTCCCAGCCAGCCTTCTCTCCCAGCCAACCCTCTCTCCCAGCCAACCCTCTCTCGCAGCCAGCCTTCTCTCCCAGCCAGCCGTCTCTCCCAGCCAGCCTTCTCTCCCAGCCTGCCCTCTCTCCCAGCCAGCCTTCTCTCCCAGCCAACCTTCTCTCCCAGCCAGCCTTCTCTCCCAGCCAACCCTCTCTCCCAGCCAACCATCTCCCAGCCAACCCTCTCTCCCAGCCAACCCTCTCTCCCAGCCAGCCTTCTCTCCCAGCCTGCCCTCTCTCCCAGCCAGCCTTCTCCCCCAGCCAACCCTCTCCCAGCCAGCCCTCTCTCCCAGGCAACCTTCTCTCCCAGGCAGCCTTCTCTCCCAGCCAACCCTCTCTCCCAGCCAACCCTCACCCAGCCAGCCTTCTCTCCCAGCCAGCCTTCTCTCCCAGCCAACCCTCTCTCCCAGCCAACCCTCTCTCCCAGCCAACCTCTCTCCCAGCCAGCCTTCTCTCCCAGCCAGCCGTCTCTCCCAGCCAGCCTTCTCTCCCAGCCTGCCCTCTCTCCCAGCCAGCCCTCTCTCCCAGCCAACCATCTCCCAGCCAACCCTCTCCCAGCCAACCCTCTCTCCCAGCCAACCCTCTCTCCCAGCCAGCCTTCTCTCCCAGCCAACCCTCTCCCAGCCAACCCTCTCTCCCAGGCAACCTTCTCTCCCAGGCAGCCGTCTCTCCCAGCCAACCCTCTCTCCCAGCCAACCCTCTCTCCCAGCCAACCCTCTCTCCCAGCCAGCCTTCTCTCCCAGCCAGCCGTCTCTCCCAGCCAGCCTTCTCTCCCAGCCTGCCCTCTCTCCCAGCCAGCCTTCTCTCCCAGCCAGCCTTCTCTCCCAGCCTGCCCTCTCTCCCAGCCAGCCTTCTCTCCCAGCCAGCCTTCTCTCCCAGCCAGCCTTCTCTCCCAGCCAACCCTCTCTCCCAGCCAGCCTTCTCTCCCAGCCTGCCCTCTCCCAGCCAGCCTTCTCTCCCAGCCAACCTTCTCTCCCAGCCAACCATCTCCCAGCCAGCCTTCTCTCCCAGCCAACCTTCTCTCCCAGCCAGCCTTCTCTCCCAGCCAGCCTTCTCTCCCAGCCAACCTTCTCTCCCAGCCAGCCTTCTCTCCCAGCCAGCCTTTTCTCCCAGCCTGCCCTCTCTCCCAGCCAGCCTTCTCTCCCAGCCAACCTTCTCTCCCAGCCAGCCTTCTCTCCCAGCCAGCCTTCTCTCCCAGCCAACCTTCTCTCCCAGCCAGCCTTCTCTCCCAGCCAGCCTTTTCTCCCAGCCAGCCTTCTCTCCCAGCCAACCTTCTCTCCCAGCCAGCCTTCTCTCCCAGCCAACCCTCTCTCCCAGCCAACCATCTCCCAGCCAACCCTCTCCCAGCCAACCCTCTCTCCCAGCCAATCCTCTCTCCCAGGCAACCTTCTCTCCCAGGCAGCCTTCTCTCCCAGCCAACCCTCTCTCCCAGCCAACCCTCACCCAGCCAGCCTTCTCTCCCAGCCAGCCTTCTCTCCCAGCCAACCCTCTCTCCCAGCCAACCCTCTCTCCCAGCCAACCCTCTCTCCCAGCCAGCCTTCTCTCCCAGCCAGCCGTCTCTCCCAGCCAGCCTTCTCTCCCAGCCTGCCCTCTCTCCCAGCCAGCCCTCTCTCCCAGCCAACCCTCTCTCCCAGCCAGCCTTCTCTCCCAGCCAGCACTCTCTCCCAGCCAACCATCTCCCAGCCAACCCTCTCCCAGCCAACCCTCTCTCCCAGCCAACCCTCTCTCCCAGCCAACCCTCTCTCCCAGCCAACCCTCTCTCCCAGCCAACCCTCTCTCCCAGCCAGCCTTCTCTCCCAGCCAACCCTCTCCCAGCCAACCCTCTCTCCCAGGCAACCTTCTCTCCCAGGCAGCCGTCTCTCCCAGCCAACCCTCTCTCCCAGCCAACCCTCTCTCCCAGCCAACCCTCTCTCCCAGCCAGCCTTCTCTCCCAGCCAGCCGTCTCTCCCAGCCAGCCTTCTCTCCCAGCCTGCCCTCTCTCCCAGCCAGCCTTCTCTCCCAGCCAGCCTTCTCTCCCAGCCTGCCTCTCTCCCAGCCAGCCTTCTCTCCCAGCCAGCCTCTCCCAGCCAGCCTCTCTCCCAGCCAACCCTCTCCCAGCCAGCCTTCTCTCCCAGCCTGCCCTCTCCCAGCCAGCCTTCTCTCCCAGCCAACCTTCTCTCCCAGCCAACCATCTCCCAGCCAGCCTTCTCTCCCAGCCAACCCTCTCTCCCAGCCAACCTTCTCTCCCAGCCAGCCTTCTCTCCCAGCCAGCCTTCTCTCCCAGCCAACCCTCTCTCCCAGCCAACCTTCTCTCCCAGCCAGCCTTCTCTCCCAGCCAGCCTTCTCTCCCAGCCAACCTTCTCTCCCAGCCAGCCTTCTCTCCCAGCCAGCCTTTTCTCCCAGCCTGCCTCTCTCCCAGCCAGCCTTCTCTCCCAGCCAACCTCTCTCCCAGCCAGCCTTCTCTCCCAGCCAGCCTTCTCTCCCAGCCAACCTTCTCTCCCAGCCAGCCTTCTCTCCCAGCCAGCCTTCTCTCCCAGCCAGCCTGCTCTCCCAGCCAACCTTCTCTCCCAGCCAGCCTTCTCTCCCAGCCAACCCTCTCTCCCAGCCAACCATCTCCCAGCCAACCCTCTCCCAGCCAACCCTCTCTCCCAGCCAACCCTCTCTCCCAGCCAGCCTCTCTCTCCCAGCCAAGCCCCTCTCCCAGCCAACCCTCTCTCCCAGGCAACCTTCTCTCCCAGGCAGCCTTCTCTCCCAGCCAACCCCCTCTCCCAGCCAAGCCCCTCACCCAGCCAGCCTTCTCTCCCAGCCAGCCTTCTCTCCCAGCCAACCCTCTCTCCCAGCCAACCTCTCTCCAGCCAGCCAGCCTTCTCTCCCAGCCAGCCGTCTCTCCCAGCCAGCCTTCTCTCCCAGCCTGCCCCTCTCTCCCAGCCAGCCTTCTCTCCCAGCCAACCTTCTCTCCCAGCCAGCCTTCTCTCCCAGCCAACCCTCTCTCCCAGCCAACCATCTCCCAGCCAACCCTCTCTCCCAGCCAACCCTCTCTCCCAGCCAGCCTTCTCTCCCAGCCTGCCCTCTCTCCCAGCCAGCCTTCTCCCCCAGCCAACCCTCTCCCAGCCAACCCTCTCTCCCAGGCAACCTTCTCTCCCAGGCAGCCTTCTCTCCCAGCCAACCCTCTCTCCCAGCCAACCCTCACCCAGCCAGCCTTCTCTCCCAGCCAGCCTTCTCTCCCAGCCAACCCTCTCTCCCAGCCAACCCTCTCTCCCAGCCAACCCTCTCTCCCAGCCAGCCTTCTCTCCCAGCCAGCCGTCTCTCCCAGCCAGCCTTCTCTCCCAGCCTGCCCTCTCTCCCAGCCAGCCCTCTCTCCCAGCCAACCATCTCCCAGCCAACCCTCTCCCAGCCAACCCTCTCTCCCAGCCAACCCTCTCTCCCAGCCAGCCTTCTCTCCCAGCCAACCCTCTCCCAGCCAACCCTCTCTCCCAGGCAACCTTCTCTCCCAGGCAGCCGTCTCTCCCAGCCAACCCTCTCTCCCAGCCAACCCCTCTCCCAGCCAACCCCTCTCTCCCAGCCAGCCTTCTCTCCCAGCCAGCCGTCTCTCCCAGCCAGCCTTCTCTCCCAGCCTGCCCTCTCTCCCAGCCAGCCTTCTCTCCCAGCCAGCCTTCTCTCCCAGCCTGCCCTCTCTCCCAGCCAGCCTTCTCTCCCAGCCAGCCTTCTCTCCCAGCCAGCCTTCTCTCCCAGCCAACCCCCTCCCAGCCAGCCTTCTCCCAGCCTGCCCTCTCCCAGCCAGCCTCTCTCCCAGCCAACCTTCTCTCCCAGCCAACCATCTCCCAGCCAGCCTTCTCTCCCAGCCAACCTTCTCTCCCAGCCAGCCTTCTCTCCCAGCCAGCCTTCTCTCCCAGCCAACCTTCTCTCCCAGCCAGCCTTCTCTCCCAGCCAGCCTTTTCTCCCAGCCTGCCCTCTCTCCCAGCCAGCCTTCTCTCCCAGCCAACCTTCTCTCCCAGCCAGCCTTCTCTCCCAGCCAGCCTTCTCTCCCAGCCAACCTTCTCTCCCAGCCAGCCTTCTCTCCCAGCCAGCCTTTTCTCCCAGCCAGCCTTCTCTCCCAGCCAACCTTCTCTCCCAGCCAGCCTTCTCTCCCAGCCAACCTCTCTCCCAGCCAACCATCTCCCAGCCAACCCTCTCCCAGCCAGCCCTCCTCTCTCCCAGCCAACCCTCTCTCCCAGCCAGCCTTCTCTCCTGCCAACCCTCTCCCAGCCAACCCTCTCTCCCAGGCAACCTTCTCTCCCAGGCAGCCTTCTCTCCCAGCCAACCCTCTCTCCCAGCCAACCCTCACCCAGCCAGCCTTCTCTCCCAGCCAGCCTTCTCTCCCAGCCAACCCTCTCTCCCAGCCAACCCTCTCTCCCAGCCAGCCTTCTCTCCCAGCCAGCCGTCTCTCCCAGCCAGCCTTCTCTCCCAGTCTGCCCTCTCTCCCAGCCAGCCCTCTCTCCCAGCCAACCCTCTCTCCCAGCCAGCCTTCTCTCCCAGTCAGCACTCTCTCCCAGCCAACCCTCTCCCAGCCAACCCTCTCTCCCAGCCAGCCCTCTCCCAGCCAGCCCTCTCCCAGCCAACCCTCTCCCAGCCAGCCCTCTCTCCCAGCCAACCCTCTCTCCCAGGCAACATTCTCTCCCAGGCAGCCCTCTCTCCCAGCCAACCCTCTCTCCCAGCCAACCCTCTCCCAGCCAACCCTCTCCCAGCCTACCTTCTCTCCCAGCCTGCCCTCTCTCCCAGCCAGCCTTCTCTCCCAGCCAACCCTCTCTCCCAGCCAACCCTCTCCCAGCCAACCCTCTCTCCCAGCCAGCCCTTCTCCCAGCCAACCCTCTCCCAGCCAACCCTCTCTCCCAGCCAACCTTCTCTCCCAGCCAGCCTTCTCCCAGCCAACCCTATCTCCCAGCCAACCATCTCCCAGCCAGCCTTCTCTCCCAGCCAACCCTCTCCCAGCCAACCATCTCCCAGCCAGCCTTCTCTCCCAGCCAACCCTCTCTCCCAGCCAACCTTCTCTCCCAGCCAGCCTTCTCCCAGCCAGCCTTCTCTCCCAGCCAACCTTCTCTCCCAGCCAACCTTCTCTCCCAGCCAGCCTTCTCTCCCAGCCTGCCCTCTCTCACAGCCAGCCTTCTCTCCCAGCCAGCCTTCTCTGCCAGCCTTCTCTCCCAGCCAGCCTTCTCTCCCAGCCAGCCTTCTCTCCCAGCCAACCTTCTCTCCCAGCCAGCCTTCTCTCCCAGCCAGCCTTCTCTCCCAGCCAGCCTTCTCTCCCAGCCAACCCTCTCTCCCAGCCAACCATCTCTCAGCCAACCCTCTCCCAGCCAACCCTCTCTCCCAGCCAACCCTCTCTCCCAGCCAGCCTTCTCTCCCAGCCAACCCTCTCCCAGCCAACCCTCTCTCCCAGGCAACCTTCTCTCCCAGGCAGCCGTCTCTACCAGCCAACTCTCTCTCCCAGCCAACCCTCACCCAGCCAGCCTTCTCTCCCAGCCAGCCTTCTCTCCCAGCCAGCCTTCTCTCCCAGCCAGCCTTCTCTCCCAGCCAGCCTTCTCTCCCAGCCAGCCGTCTCTCCCAGCCAGCCTTCTCTCCCAGCCTGCCCTCTCTCCCAGCCAGCCTTCTCTCCCAGCCAACCTTCTCTCCCAGCCAGCCTTCTCTCCCAGCCAACCTCTCTCCCAGCCAGCCTTCTCTCCCAGCCAACCCCTCTCCCAGCCAACCCTCTCCCAGCCAACCCTCTCTCCCAGCCAACCCTCTCTCCCAGCCAGCCTTCTCTCCCAGCCTGCCCTCTCTCCCAGCCAGCCTTCTCCCCCAGCCAACCCTCTCCCAGCCTACCTTCTCTCCCAGCCTGCCCTCTCTCCCAGCCAGCCTTCTCTCCCAGCCAACCCTCTCTCCCAGCCAACCCTCTCCCAGCCAACCCTCTCTCCCAGCCAGCCTTCTCTCCCAGCCAACCCTCTCCCAGCCAACCCTCTCTCCCAGCCAACCTTCTCTCCCAGCCAGCCTTCTCTCCCAGCCAACCCTCTCTCCCAGCCAACCATCTCCCAGCCAGCCTTCTCTCCCAGCCAACCCTCTCTCCCAGCCAACCATCTCCCAGCCAGCCTTCTCTCCCAGCCAACCCTCTCTCCCAGCCAACCTTCTCTCCCAGCCAGCCTTCTCTCCCAGCCAGCCTTCTCTCCCAGCCAACCTTCTCTCCCAGCCAACCTTCTCTCCCAGCCAGCCTTCTCTCCCAGCCTGCCCTCTCTCACAGCCAGCCTTCTCTCCCAGCCAGCCTTCTCTGCCAGCCTTCTCTCCCAGCCAGCCTTCTCTCCCAGCCAGCCTTCTCTCCCAGCCAACCTTCTCTCCCAGCCAGCCTTCTCTCCCAGCCAGCCTTCTCTCCCAGCCAGCCTTCTCTCCCAGCCAACCCTCTCTCCCAGCCAACCATCTCTCAGCCAACCCTCTCCCAGCCAGCCTTCTCTCCCAGCCAACCCTCTCCCAGCCAACCCTCTCTCCCAGGCAACCTTCTCTCCCAGGCAGCCGTCTCTACCAGCCAACTCTCTCTCCCAGCCAACCCTCACCCAGCCAGCCTTCTCTCCCAGCCAGCCTTCTCTCCCAGCCAGCCTTCTCTCCCAGCCAGCCATCTCTCCCAGCCAGCCGTCTCTCCCAGCCAGCCTTCTCTCCCAGCCTGCCCTCTCTCCCAGCCAGCCTTCTCTCCCAGCCAACCTTCTCTCCCAGCCAGCCTTCTCTCCCAGCCAACCCTCTCTCCCAGCCAACCATCTCCCAGCCAACCCTCTCTCCCAGCCAACCCTCTCTCCCAGCCAGCCTTCTCTCCCAGCCTGCCCTCTCTCCCAGCCAGCCTTCTCCCCCAGCCAACCCTCTCCCAGCCAACCCTCTCTCCCAGGCAACCTTCTCTCCCAGGCAGCCTTCTCTCCCAGCCAACCCTCTCTCCCAGCCAACCCTCACCCAGCCAGCCTTCTCTCCCAGCCAGCCTTCTCTCCCAGCCAACCCTCTCTCCCAGCCTTCCCAGCCAGCCTCTCCCAGCCAGCCTTCTCTCCCAGCCAGCCCTCTCTCCCAGCCAGCCAACCCTCTCTCCCAGCCAGCACTCTCTCCCAGCCAACCTCTCTCCCAGCCAACCCTCTCCCAGCCAACCCTCTCTCCCAGCCAACCCTCTCTCCCAGCCAACCCTCTCTCCCAGCCAGCCAGCCTTCTCTCCCAGCCAACCCTCTCCCAGCCTACCCTCTCTCCCAGGCAACCTTCTCTCCCCAGGCAGCCGTCTCTCCCAGCCAACCCTCTCTCCCAGCCAACCCTCTCTCCCAGCCAACCCCTCTCCCAGCCAGCCTTCTCTCCCAGCCAGCCGTCTCTCCCAGCCAGCCTTCTCTCCCAGCCTGCCCTCTCTCCCAGCCAGCCTTCTCTCCCAGCCAGCCTTCTCTCCCAGCCTGCCCTCTCTCCCAGCCAGCCTTCTCTCCCAGCCAGCCTTCTCTCCCAGCCAGCCTTCTCTCCCAGCCAACCCTCTCTCCCAGCCAGCCTTCTCTCCCAGCCTGCCCTCTCCCAGCCAGCCTTCTCTCCCAGCCAACCTTCTCTCCCAGCCAACCATCTCCCAGCCAGCCTTCTCTCCCAGCCAACCTTCTCTCCCAGCCAGCCTTCTCTCCCAGCCAGCCTTCTCCCAGCCAACCTTCTCTCCCAGCCAGCCTTCTCTCCCAGCCAGCCTTTTCTCCCAGCCTGCCCTCTCTCCCAGCCAGCCTTCTCTCCCAGCCAACCTTCTCTCCCAGCCAGCCTTCTCTCCCAGCCAGCCTTCTCTCCCAGCCAACCTTCTCTCCCAGCCAGCCTTCTCTCCCAGCCAGCCTTTTCTCCCAGCCAGCCTTCTCTCCCAGCCAACCTTCTCTCCCAGCCAGCCTTCTCTCCCAGCCAACCCTCTCTCCCAGCCAACCATCTCCCAGCCAACCCTCTCCCAGCCAACCCTCTCTCCCAGCCAATCCTCTCTCCCAGCCAACCCTCTCTCCCAGCCAGCCTTCTCTCCCAGCCAACCCTCTCCCAGCCAACCCTCTCTCCCAGGCAACCTTCTCTCCCAGGCAGCCTTCTCTCCCAGCCAACCCTCTCTCCCAGCCAACCCTCACCCAGCCAGCCTTCTCTCCCAGCCAGCCTTCTCTCCCAGCCAACCCCTCTCCCAGCCAACCCCTCTCCCAGCCAGCCTTCTCTCCCAGCCAACCCTCTCTCCCAGCCAACCCTCTCTCCCAGCCAACCCTCTCTCCCAGCCAGCCTTCTCTCCCAGCCAGCCGTCTCTCCCAGCCAGCCTCTCTCTCCCAGCCTGCCCTCTCTCCCAGCCAGCCCTCTCTCCCAGCCAACCCTCTCTCCCAGCCAGCCTTCTCTCCCAGTCACCTCTCTCCCAGCCAACCCTCTCCCAGCCAACCCCTCTCCCAGCCAACCCTCTCTCCCAGCCAGCCCTCTCCCAGCCAGCCCTCTCCCAGCCAACCCTCTCCCAGCCAGCCCTCTCTCCCAGCAGCCCTCTCTCCCAGCCAACCTTCTCTCCCAGGCCTCTCCCAGCCAACCCTCTCCCAGCCAACCCTCTCTCCCAGCCAACCCTCTCCCAGCCAACCCTCTCCCAGCCAACCTTCTCTCCCAGCCTCTCTCCCAGCCAGCCTCTCCCAGCCAGCCTTCCCTCTCCCAGCCAACCCTCTCTCCCAGCCAACCCTCTCCCAGCCAACCTTCTCTCCCAGCCAGCCTTCTCTCCCAGCCAACCATCTCTCCCAGCCAACCCTCTCTCCCAGCCAACCTTCTCTCCCAGCCAGCCTTCTCTCCCAGCCTCCCAGCCAACCTTCTCCCAGCCAACCATCTCCCAGCCAGCCTTCTCTCCCAGCTCCCAGCCAGCCTTCTCTCCCAGCCAACCATCTCCCAGCCAGCCTTCTTCTCTCCCAGCCAACCCTCTCTCCCAGCCAACCTCTCCCAGCCAGCCTTCTCTCCCAGCCAGCCTTCTCTCCCAGCCAACCTTCTCTCCCAGCCAACCTTCTCTCCCAGCCAGCCTCTCTCCCAGCCAACCCTCCCCCTCTCTCACAGCCAGCCTTCTCTCCCAGCCAGCCAACCTTCTCTCCCAGCCAGCCTCTCTCTCCCAGCCAGCCTTCTCTCCCAGCCACCCCTTCTCTCCCAGCCAACCTTCTCTCCCAGCCAGCCTTCTCTCCCAGCCAGCCTTCTCTCCCAGCCAGCCTTCTCTCCCAGCCAGCCCTCTCTCCCAGCCAACCATCTCTCAGCCAACCCTCTCTCCCAGCCAGCCCTCTCTCCCAGCCAACCTCTCTCCCAGCCAGTCCTTCTCTCCCAGCCAACCCTCTCCCAGCCAACCCCTCTCCCAGACAACCCTCTATCCCAGGCAGCCTCTCTCCCAGCCAACCCTCTCCCAGCCAACCCTCTCTCCCAGCCAGCCTTCTCTCCCAGCCAGCCTTCTCTCCCAGCCAGCCTTCTCTCCCAGCCAACCTCTCTCTCCCAGCCAGCCCTCTCTCCCAGCCAACCCTCTCCCAGCCAACTTTCTCTCCCAGCCAGCCTTCTCTCCCAGCCAACCCTCTCTCCCAGCCAGCCTTCTCTCCCAGCCAACCTTCTCTCCCAGCCAGCCTTCTCTCCCAGCCAACCTTCTCTCCCAGCCAACCTTCTCTCCCATCCAGCCTTCTCTCCCAGCCAGCCTTCTCTCCCAGCCAGCCCTCTCTCCCGCCAGCCTTCTCTCCCAGCCAACCCTCTCTCCCAGCCAGCCCTCTCTCCCAGCCAGCCCTCTCTCCCAGCCTGTCCTCTCTCCCAGCCAGCCAGTCCTCTCTCTCAACCAACCCTCTCTCCCAGACAACCCTCTATCCCAGCCAACCCTCTCTCCCAGCGAACCCTCTCTCCCAACCCTCTCTCCCAGCCAACCCTCTCTCCCAGCCAGCCTTCTCTCCCAGCCAGCCTTCTCTCCCAGCCTGCCCTCTCCCAGCCAGCCTTCTCTCCCAGCCAACCTTCTCTCCCAGCCAACCAGCTCCCAGCCAGCCTTCTCTCCCAGCCAACCCTCTCTCCCAGCCAACCTTCTCTCCCAGCCAGCCTTCTCTCCCAGCCAGCCTTCTCTCCCAGCCAACCTTCTCTCCCAGCCAGCCTTCTCTCCCAGCCAGCCTTTTCTCCCAGCCTGCCCTCTCTCCCAGCCAGCCTTCTCTCCCAGCCAACCTTCTCTCCCAGCCAGCCTTCTCTCCCAGCCAGCCTTCTCTCCCAGCCAACCTTCTCTCCCAGCCAGCCTTCTCTCCCAGCCTGCCCTCTCTCCCAGCCAGCCAGTCCTCTCTCTCAACCAACCCTCTCTCCCAGACAACCCTCTATCCCAGCCAACCCTCTCTCCCAGCGAACCCTCTCTCCCAACCCTCTCTCCCAGCCAACCCTGTCTCCCAGCCAGCCTTCTCTCCCAGCCAACCCTCTCTCCCAGCCAACCCTCTCTCCCAGCCAACCCTCTTTCCCAACCCTCTCTCCCAGCCAGCCGTATCTCCCAGCCCTCTCTCCCACTGGGCTAGACTGGAGCCCAAGAGGTCAATCAATAACATGTGCAGTCAGGCAGAAATCCCACATTTCATACACACGCACTCACGTTCATATATACACACAGATACGCATACGTGCGCTAACACACATACAGACACTTCACACACTCCTGAACCAGGTCAAGGGCGTTGTCCATAGCGACCTGCTCGGCAACTACTCTCTCACTCCCCCGCTGTCCGAGGGTAAGACTCTAGTCGTGTGTGTTTTTTCTCGCTCTTACGTCACAGTTGGACCACCCTCCTCCTCTGGCTTAGGTCCAGAATGGAGAGACTGAACTGATATGGAGGGAGGGAACAACATCACTGCACTGCCTCCGTCTAGAAAGATGCTAAGATGATAATTAGAACACACATAACCACTGGTTATCACTGGTTATTTCCAGGATTTCAGGGAACCTAATCATTTACAGGCCCTCTTGGAATTGGAGTTCTGTTCAAGGAAAAACCCCTTACTGTATTGTCATGTAGAAAGCCACTGAAAAAAAACTATGTGAAGGCCTCTTGTCAGTCTGTCCAGTTTTGATTTGTTTCTCACCAACTAGCCATAACTTTGAGTTCCTCGGATTCCTCTGAGATTCTTTTCAAGTTGAATGTTAGAAGGCCGTTGGACAGTTGTTGTGTTTTTCAGCTCGGCTCAGTTCCTCAACAGCAGGCTCTTTGTCAGAGTCTTTCAAAAAGATGAAAATGCCTAGAAATTCCTCAATCCTGAGAATTGCATTGAGGCGGTTGCCGCGATACAGTCCATAGGGGCCATTGTGAGGGTTGTATAGAGCCAACGGTTCGACAGGGAGCAGCAATGGCCCATAATGCTCCTTGCATTCCACTGTCCTTTGAGCATCCTTTGAGCTGAGCTATGGTGGATTGTGGGTAGTTTATAATTTCTCAGTCCTTCAATCTGTTTATAAAATCTTAGCTCCGTCCCCACCAAGTCACTTTCTCTGAAAACAGGAATAAAGAACTATGAATAAGATTCACTGTAACTCCCATCGGTATGTAAATCAATCCAGTAGTCCGTTGCTATGTTCAGTTTATCAACCTTGAACCAACGGACATAACATATCCTACAAGACTTGCCTAGTTAAATAAAGGTTAAAAAAAGAAAAGATTTGAACTAAAGGACCTCTGCTTAGGTGCATTGGAGAAGTGACATTGGAAGAACATTAGAACAACACTCCTTAGTCCCCTGTCTGTGTGTAAATCGATCCTACGCTGAGTTTACCGTGGACTCCGTTCAGTTCTTCAGGTCAAATAAAATGGTCATGCTTATTTACAAGCCCTTAACCAACAATGCAGTTCAAGAATTAGCTAAGAAAATATTTACTAACTAAACTAAAGTACATTTTTAAAATGAAAGGTAACACAATAAAATAACAATAATGAGGCTATTTGACCTTGATCCAACATATATGATGGATCCTACAAGACTAGCCTTTCATTAGAGCGATGTTGACAGATACCTTTGCCTCTACATCAACACCAACTGGTGTGCTAACTCCAGCGTGGTGGAGGGGTCGACCCACTGTTCACCTGTCTTGAAATACTTGATGGTCAAATGCCGACCCTTCTAACTCCCGAGGGAGTTTTCAGCTGTTATTGTGACTGCTGTATACATTTCCCCTCATGACAAGAAAAATAACAAGCTGGCACTTAATGAACTGTACAAGGCAAGAAAACCTACATTTAAAGACTACTTTTATGATTTCCGGTGTAACTAAGACATGTGATGCCCAACATTCATCAACACGTCACCAACGCCATTAGGGACGATATAGTCCTAGACCACTGTTATTCTACCCACAAGCAAGCATACAAGGCCCTGCCTCATCCACCATTCCACAAATCAGATCATGATTCCATACTCCTGCTTCCTGTTTACAAGCAGAAACTCAAACAGGAAGTTCCTGTGACTCGCTCTGTTGAGATTATGCTACAAGACTGCTAGCGCTGATTGGAAAATGTTTAGAGAATCCGCCGATAACATTGACGAGCTAACCACCTCTGTCACCGAATTCATTAGAAAATTAATCGGCGACGTCGTCCCCACGGTGTGAGTTCGCTGCTTCCCCAATCACCTGCCCTGGACAAACACAGAGGTTGGCGGTAAACTAAAGGACAGGGCTACCTTACAAAGAGCTATCGTAGACAACCCCGAGGCTACGGCCGAGGACAGGAATAAGTAGTCCAGCTATGACCTCCACAGAGTCATCAAACGAGCAAAAGGACAATATAAGAATACGGTGGAATCATACTACACATGTTCAGACACCCGCCACATGTGGCAGGGGCTGCAGTCCATTACAGATTACAAAGGAAGACCCAACTGTGATCTGCCCAATGATTCCTCTCTACCATATGAACTCAATGCATTTTATGCACGCTTTGACAACAACAACATCGTGCTGGTTGTGAGGGCCATCATTGACCCAGAGGATTGGGTGATCTTGCTCTCTGAGGGCGATGTGAGAAAGGTCTTTAATCAGGTCAACACCCGCAAGGCTGCGGGCCTGATGGTATTCCAGGGTGCGTTTTCAGAGCATGTGCAGAACAGCTGGCAGGCATTTTCACGGTCATTTTCAACCTCTCCTTGGTCTAGTCTGTAATACCCATATGTTTTAAGATGACATCCATCATTCCTGTCCCCAAGAACTAAGTCTTCATGCCACAGTAATTACCGCCCTGTAGCACTCACTTTATTATGAAGTGCTTTGAGAGGCTGGTTTTGTCACCCACTCCAATTTGCCCCAATAGATCCATAGATGACGCAATCTCAATTGTTCTCCACACTGCCCTCATCCACCTAGATAAGAGGAATACCTACTGTATGTGAGAATGCTGTTTATTGACTACAGCTCAGTGTTCAACACCATTGTCCCCTCCAAGCTCGTCATCAAGCTTAGCACTCTGGGTCTGAACACCTCCCTCTGCATCTGGATCCTGGACTTCCTGAAGGGTCGACCACAGGCGGTGAGGGTAGGCAACATCAGCTCTACCACGCTGACACCCAACACAGGGACCCCACAGGGGTGTGTGCTTAGTCCCCTCCTGTACTCCCTGTTCACCCACAACTGCGTGGCCAAGCACGCCTCCAACACCATCATCAAGTTTGCTGACAACACGACAGTGGTAGGCCTGATCACCGGTGACGATGAGTCAGTCTACAGGGAAGAGGTCAGTGACCTAGCAGTGTGGTGCCAGAACAACAGCCTCTCCCTCAATGTCAGTAAGGCCATGGAGCTGATCTTGGACTACAGGAAATGGAGGGGAGAGTACGCCCACATCCACATTGACAGGGCTGCAGTGGAGCAGGTCGAGAGCTTCAAGTTCCTCGGTGTCCAAATCACTAAAGACTTAAAATGGTCCAAACACACGCACAGAGTCGCAAAGAAGTGACAACAGCTCCTCTTCTCCCTCTGGAGGTTGAAAAAGTTTTGGATGGCCCCTCAAATCTTCAAAAGGTTATACAGCTGTACCATTGAGAGCATTTTGACTGACTGCATCACTACCTGGTATGGCAATAGCACCACCCTTAATCGCATGGCGCTACAGAGGGTGGTGCGGACAGCCCAGAACATCACTGGGACCGAGCTCCCTGCCATAAAGGATATCTATATAAGGCGGGGTGGTAGGAAGACCCAGAAAATTGTTAAAGACTACAACCAACAAAGCCATAGACTATTCTCTCTGCTTCCGCACGGCATGTGGTACTGGTGCATCAAGTCTGGCACCAACAGACTCTTGAACAGTTTCTCTCCCTAAGCAACAAGACTGATTAATAGTTTAAAAAATAACTACATAGACTATCTGAGTTAACCGTGTATCATTATTGACCTTTTTGTTTTGCACTCTACACACTCACTCTCACTCCATCATCTGCACTCACAAGGTTCTACACACTCACTCTCACTCCATCATCTGCACTCACAAGGTTCTACACACTCACTCTCACTCCATCATCTGCACTCACAAGGTTCTACACACTCACTCTCACTCCATCATCTGCACTCACAAGGTTCTACACACTCACTCTCACTCCATCATCTGCACTCACAAGGTTCTACACACTCACTCCATCATCTCCATCATCTGCACTCACAAGGTTCTACACAGGTTCTCACTCACTCTCACTCCATCATCTGCACTCACAAGGTTCTACACACTCACTCTCACTCCATCATCTGCACTCACAAGGTTCTACACACTCACTCTCCCTCCATCATCTGCACTCACAAGGTTCTACACACTCACTCTCACTCCATCATCTGCACTCACACAGGTTCTACACACTCACTCAAGGTTCTCCATCATCTGCACTCACAAGGTTCTACACACTCACTCTCACTCCATCATCTGCACTCACAAGGTTCTACACACTCACTCTCCCTCCATCATCTGCACTCACAAGGTTCTACACACTCACTCTCACTCCATCATCTGCACTCACAAGGTTCTACACACTCACTCTCACTCCATCATCTGCACTCACAAGGTTCTACACACTCACTCTCACTCCATCATCTGCACTCACAAGGTTCTACACACTCACTCTCACTCCATCATCTGCACTCACAAGGTTCTACACACTCACTCTCACTCCATCATCTGCACTCACAAGGTTCTACACACTCACTCTCACTCCATCATCTGCACTCACAAGGTTCTACACACTCACTCTCCCTCCATCATCTGCACTCACAAGGTTCTACGCACTCACTCTCACTCCATCATCTGCACTCACAAGGTTCTCCACACACTCACTCTCACTCCATCATCTGCACTTGCAAGGTTCTACACACTCACTCTCACTCCATCATCTGCACTCACACATAATATGCACATACATTTATACTGACTCTACACACTCGCACACCCACTCACCTGCAAGCTGCTGCTACTCTGTTTATCTTAGATCCTGTTGCCTAGTCACCTTAACCCTATACATACAGTGTACCTACCTCCATCACTCCAGTATCCCTGCACATTGTTAATATGGTATTGGAACTTACCCTATATATAGTATACTTACTTACGTACTTATTGTGTTTTTCATATTTCTTCTTATTTCTCTTGTGTTTTTTTCTAGTATTACACTGTTATTGATTATTTAATTTTGGGGTTTTGAGTTTGCAAGGAAGGCATTTCACTGTACTTGTGCATGTGACATTGAACATTGAAAACACGTAGCTCTACAATTAGTAGAAAATGACTGGGCCCCTTTCCTCTCAACTGAGAGCGCCTTTGTCAGTGAGAAAACAGGCAGTTAACATCTACACCAAAACCAGTGTCAATCCAGCTTTGTTGCCTTACTGTATGGTGCTTAAATAAATCCTATTTTTTAGTAGAGCCATTTCTGGGAACATGTGGAAAGACAGACTTCTCCACAGACTTTAGGCTCTGCCTTGTCCTGAAGCCTACACTGTAGTCAAATGGAATGTATCTGAAACATACAGTACATGAGAAGAGAGGTTTTTCTCTCTCTCTCTCCTTGAGGATGTTGGTGGGCTAGTGACTTTGATCGGAGAATTGGGGGCTCAGGAAGATAACGGGTTCATTCATACTGAGAGGTAGTGGGACAAAAGGCCTTGGAAAGGAGAAGGTTGAAACATACCGTTACCTCCAGGGTCACATAATGTCTGTGATTACCTCTCACTAGTTTGTTCCTCAATTGAATTGATGCACCTTGGTTGGATTGCGAGGTAACGAGAGTATACTCTCTTTTACTCGAGAGTAGACTCATCTCCTCTGTAGTCATTGGCATCTCTTTATTTTGATGAAAGAAAAAGCAAAGCCACTTCCCTCTTCTTTTTAACAACACTGTGGAATGTTATGGATGACGGTACCATTGGTTTATGCCGCGTAGACTTTTAATGCCAGAGAGGCTTGTTTCAAAATGACACACCCGGCCCTCTTTCCAATTTCCTATCGAATTTTGTAATGTATGTGTGTCTCCTTCGTTTAAAGGTCTTAACTGAAAGCACTTCCACTGCTGAACTGGCAGATACGCCGGAGCGTCACTTAGTAAGACCTGGCAAAGCTCTGTAGTATTCTATAAGAGAAAAATGTAGACCAATTATAGCGTGTTTTTAAAGGGTGAACCTGATTGTACTGAGATCAGATATTATATCTGGAGCTTTTCCATAATGTTGTGACTTTGTGCAAAGTCATCACTATTCAAGCTGTCTTCTTATAATAAATGACTGACGGAAACGCTGAAGGAATGTTTTTTTGCGTAACTCCTTATGAGTGATGATTCAGTCTATTTAGTCATCCATCTAGTGTTTGAAGACTTTCAAGTGTATTCTTTTTAAGGGTATAGTGATTTGGGCTCCCGAGTGGTGAAGCGGTCTAAGGCACTGCATCTCATCACATCCGGCTGTGATTGGGATAGGGCGGTGCACAATTGACCTAGCGTCGTTTCCTAAATTAACACATTTATAGCTGAATTCATGTGATTTTAAAGTCTGGTTGCCAACCCCTGCTTTAAAGTCTTCCAATTGTTTAAATTTTTGTTTGTTGTTTGTACGGGAAACGCGTGGTGTACATTTTCCAACTAAATGCTTACTTGCAGGTTCCTTCTCAACAATGTAACAACAATAAGACATAATAAAATATTAGACATTTACATTTACATTAGAATATGAACATAAAGTAAATGGCTCAGTAGAATAGAATAAACATTTTACCATAAGTATAATACAGGAAGGTACAATCTATAGTCCAACATTTACAGGTGTTTTGGGGATGGAGGGCAGTGTGTGTAGCAGAAAGTATTCACACCCCTGGACAAATTTGATTTTGTGACACCCTGAATCTAAAATGGATTAAATTGAGATTTTGTGTCACTGGCCTACAAACAATACCCCATAATGTCAAATTGGAATGAAGTTTTCATACATTTTTACAAATGAATGAAAAGCTTAAATGTCTTGAGTCAATAAGTATTCAACCCCTTTGTTATGGCAAGCCTAAATCATTTCAGGAGTAAAAAATGTCTTAACAATCTTCATAAGTTGCATGGAATCACTCATGTTTAACATGATTTTTGAATGCCTCCCTCATCTCTGTACCCCACACATACAATTATCTGTAAGCTCCCTCAGTAGAACAGTGCATTTCAAACACAGATTCAACCACAAATACCAGGGAGGTTTTCCAACGCAAAGAAGAGCAGCTATTGGTAAAAATAAAAAAGCAGATATTGAATATCTCTTTGAATATGGTGAAGTTATTAATTCAATACACCCAGTCACTACAAAGATACAGGAATCCTTCCTAACTCAGTTGCCAAAGAGGAAGAAAAACACTCAGGGATGTTACCATGAGGCCAATGGTGACTTTAAAACAGTTAGAGTGTAATGGCTGTGATAGGAGAAAACTGAGGATGGATCAACAACATTGTATTTACAAACTCCTAGAGAGAAACCAGGTTCAGTCTGCTTTCCACCAGACACTGGGAGACATTCACCTTTCAGGAGGACAATAACCAAAAACACACAACAGAATATACACTGGAGTTGCTTACCAAGACGACATTGAATGTTCCTGAGTGGCCTAGATACCGTTTTGACTTAAATCGGCTTAAGAATCTATGGCAAGACTTGAAAATGGCTTAGCAATGGTCAACAACCAACTTGATAGAGGTTGAAGAATTTAAAAAATAGTAATGTGCTAATATTGTACAATCCAGGTGTGCAAATCTCTTAGAGACTTACCCAGAAAGACTCAAATCTCTTAGAGACTTACCCAGAAAGACTCAAATCTCTTAGAGACTTACCCAGAAAGACTCAAATCTCTTAGAGACTTACTCAGAAAGACTCAAATCTCTTAGAGACTTACCCAGAAAGACTCAAATCTCTTAGAGACTTACCCAGAAAGACTCAAATCTCTTAGAGACTTACCCAGAAAGACTCAAATCTCTTAGAGACTTACCCAGAAAGACTCACATCTCTTAGAGACTTACCCAGAAAGACTCACATCTCTTAGAGACTTACCCAGAAAGACTCAAATCTCTTAGAGACTTACCCAGAAAGACAGCTGTAATCACTGCCAAAGGTGATTCTAAAAGGTATTGACTCAGGGGGTTGAATACTTATCTCATCAAGATATATATATTTATTTACAAATATTAAACATTTTCTTCCACTTTGACATTACATAATATTTTGTGTAGATTGTTGACAAATTAAATCCATTATAATCCCACTTTGTAACACAACAAAATGTGGAACAAGTGTGTGAATACTTTCTGAAGGGACTGTATATGTGTGTGTGTAATTCTGTGTGGGTGTGTGCATAAGTGACTGCATGTGTGCTACGGTGTGGAGAATCAGAGCAGGTGGTCAGTCCAGTTCAAGTGTTCTGGACCATATTCAGTAGTGTTTTTCATCATGAATCGTGTTTTGGGGGCCGCTCTGCAGAGTGGTCACTAGCTGGCACAGCCACAAAGTCATTCAATCTAACCTTAACCACACTGCTAACCCTAATGCCTAACCTTAACCACACTGCTAACCCTAATGCCTAACCTTAACCACACTGCTAACCCTAATGCCTAACCTTAACCACACTGCTAACCCTAATGCCTAACCCTAACTCTAAATTAAGACCAAAAATTGCTCAGTTCTGCCTCCAGAATTAGACTCATGACAATAAATGTCAACCGGCTATTCAGTATATGACCTCAGTATCAATGTTGTTACTGATTCCATTGTGCCAGAGTGATACTGTGCAACAGCATGACCAGTATATGAGCTCAGTATCAATGTTGTTACTGATTCCATTGTGACAGAGTGATACTGTGCAACAGCATGACCAGTATATGAGCTCAGTATCAATGTTGTTACTGATTCCATTGTGACAGAGTGATACTGTGCAACAGCATGACCAGTATATGAGCTCAGTATCAATGTTGTTACTGATTCCATTGTGACAGAGTGATACTGTGCAACAGCATGACCAGTATATGAGCTCAGTATCAATGTTGTTACTGATTCCATTGTGACAGAGTGATACTGTGCACCAGCATGACGGTACAAACAGGCATTTCTGTTACCAAACTTTGCATCTGCACTGTTCTTCAAGTAAATGTGTTTTTGTCAAATGTAGAGTGGAAATTGTTAAAAGCAGTCATTGTGCCTAGAGTTTGTTTAACTTTGCAATCATTGGTTTTTGTTTGACACACATTATAAAGTGAAAGAACTGAGTCAGTGTCACACTGTTACAGTGGAATGTCCACGGTATGTGTAAAGATTAGAACTGTGTACTCCTATAGTGCTTCTTACATGATCATTCATTATTCTCGTTATCCAGTCTCTCTAGCCTACATGTTACTCTCCCAGGGTTCAGAAGTATCTCAAAAAGCCCAACATAATGGACAAAAATGTTCACTTGTGCTCTGAAAACACTTCCTCGTCAGTTGTTATTTTAACATGTCGTCTCGGCGAGCGAGCCCGAGGGAGCTACGTGTCGGGATAACTTTTAATTGTTTGCTCTGCTGTTTATGACGGAAACAGGGAGAACAATGCAAGTGCATTAAATCTTGAATATTTCACAACACTTTTGCACTTAAGCAAAGAAAAATATAAAATTTTCATACTTCGATGAAGTTCCAAAAAAAGGTTTTTCCTCCAGCAGGATGCTGACACAAAATGTGAATTATAAAAGACCTCCGTTTGCCATTTTGGAGTTTTTACACAAATAGAGATGGAGTGAAAAGTGTGTGTCCAGGACTCTGGGGGGTTGCATGTTGATGTGTGTGTGTGTGTGTGTCTGTTTCTGTGTGTCTGTTTATGTCTGTGTGTGTGTTCATGTGTGTGAAAGTGTGTGTGTAAATGTGTTTGTATGACTGCTTGGTTAACGTGCATAAGGGTGTGTGTGTGTGTATAAAGTACAATGAGTGTTTCTTTAAGGGCAGACAGTGCTATTGAGACCCAGCAGCACATAGGGCCAGTGATGACCCTGTTTCACTGTCTTTGTGTCTAGCCGGAGTATATGCTGTAATGTCAACATCCAGTTTCTCTTTAAACAAAATGTTCCATTGAAACCAATGTTCTTTGGAACAGATCTGTGTGGGGGACGTCCCACCTATATAATGGTAAGGTAAGGAAACACTGCACAGATGTCCTGCCTGAAAGAGCTGTCCTACTGTTCTCTTACTCATTTTTTATTTATTAAAAAAAAATGTAACTAGGCAAGTCCAATTCTTATTTATAATGACAGCCCAGGAACAGTGGGTTAACTGCCTTGTTCAGGGGCAGAACGACAGATTTTTACCGTGTCAGCTCGGGGATTCGATTTAGCAACCTTTTGGTTACTGGCCCAGTGCTCTAACCACTAGGCTACCTGCTACCTCCTCATCTTTAAAGTCATCTGTTTAGTAGGGTTTGCACTCAGAAAATGTTTTGTTGTGTGAACATGGTCATGTGAGATATAAATTCCAATCAACATGCCACAGTGGAACTGTCTGTCTGAGCTAGGGGCTTGTGTAGAATCAAAACTTTTGCTTTGTGACTGATTGTGTCAATCTCTCTCTTTTTCCATCTCATCTCGAGAGCTTCTGGTCAGCGGGGTGGTGGCCCCGGGATCCTCATCTCTCCCAAGTGGTCATTCTCTCTTTCTCCCCTTACCCATCTGTCTATCGCCTCCTTTGAATTCCATGCTGTCACAGTTACCAGCCCTTTCAAGCTTAACATCCTTATCATTTATCGCCCTCCAGGTTCCCTCGGAGAGTTCATCAATGAGCTTGATGCCTTGATAAGCTCCTTTCCTGAGGACGGCTCACCTCTCACAGTTCTGGGCGACTTTAACCTCCCCACGTCTACCTTTGACTCATTCCTCTCTGCCTCCTTCTTTCCACTCCTCTCCTCTTTTGACCTCACCCTCTCACCTTCCCCCTACTCACAAGGCAGGCAATACGCTCGACCTCATCTTTACTAGATGCTGTTCTTCCACTAACCTCATTGCAACTCCCCTCCAAGTCTCCGACCACTACCTTGTATCCTTTTCCCTCTCGCTCTCATCCAACACTTCCCACACTGCCCCTACTCGGATGGTATCGCGCCGTCCCAACCTTCGCTCTCTCTCCCCGCTACTCTCTCCTCTTCCATCCTATCATCTCTTCCCTCTGCTCAAACCTTCTCCAACCTATCTCCTGATTCTGCCTCCTCAACCCTCCTCTCCTGCCTTTCTGCATCCTTTGACTCTCTATGTCCCCTATCCTCCAGGCCGGCTCGGTCCTCCCCTCCCGCTCCGTGGCTCGACGACTCATTGCGAGCTCACAGAACAGGGCTCCGGGCAGCCGAGCGGAAATGGAGGAAAACTCGCCTCCCTGCGGACCTGGCATCCTTTCACTCCCTCCTCTCTACATTTTCCTCTTCTCTCTCTGCTGCTAAAGCCACTTTCTACCACTCTAAATTCCAAGCATCTGCCTCTAACCCTAGGAAGCTCTTTGCCACCTTCTCCTCCCTCCTGAATCCTCCTCCCCCCACCCCTCCCTCTCTGCAGATGACTTCGTCAACCATTTTGAAAAGAAGGTCGACGACATCCGATCCTCGTTTGCTAAGTCAAACGACACCGCTGGTTCTGCTCACACTGCCCTACCCTGTGCTCTGACCTCTTTCTCCCCTCTCTCTCCAGATGAAATCTCGCGTCTTGTGACGGCCGGCCGCCCAACAACCTGCCCGCTTGACCCTATCCCCTCCTCTCTTCTCCAGACCATTTCCGGAGACCTTCTCCCTTACCTCACCTCGCTCATCAACTCATCCCTGACCGCTGGCTACGTCCCTTCCGTCTTCAAGAGAGCGAGAGTTGCACCCCTTCTGAAAAAACCTACACTCGATCCCTCCGATGTCAACAACTACAGACCAGTATCCCTTCTTTCTTTTCTCTCCAAAACTCTTGAACGTGCCGTCCTTGGCCAGCTCTCCCGCTATCTCTCTCAGAATGACCTTCTTGATCCAAATCAGTCAGGTTTCAAGACTAGTCATTCAACTGAGACTGCTCTTCTCTGTATCACGGAGGCGCTCCGCACTGCTAAAGCTAACTCTCTCTCCTCTGCTCTCATCCTTCTAGACCTATCGGCTGCCTTCGATACTGTGAACCATCAGATCCTCCTCTCCACCCTCTCCGAGTTGGGCATCTCCGGCGCGGCCCACGCTTGGATTGCGTCCTACCTGACAGGTCGCTCCTACCAGGTGGCGTGGCGAGAATCTGTCTCCTCACCACGCGCTCTCACCACTGGCGTCCCCAGGGCTCTGTTCTAGGCCCTCTCCTATACACCAAGTCACTTGGCTCTGTCATAACCTCACATGGTCTCTCCTATCATTGCTATGCAGACGACACACAATTAATCTTCTCCTTTCCCCCTTCTGATGACCAGGTGGCGAATCGCATCTCTGCATGTCTGGCAGACATATCAGTGTGGATGACGGATCACCACCTCAAGCTGAACCTCGGCAAGACGGAGCTGCTCTTCCTCCCGGGAAGGACTGCCCGTTCCATGATCTCGCCATCACGGTTGACAACTCCATTGTGTCCTCCTCCCAGAGCGCTAAGAACCTTGGCGTGATCCTGGACAACACCCTGTCGTTCTCAACTAACATCAAGGCGGTGGCCCGTTCCTGTAGGTTCATGCTCTACAACATCCGCAGAGTACGACCCTGCCTCACACAGGAAGCGGCGCAGGTCCTAATCCAGGCACTCGTCATCTCCCGTCTGGATTACTGCAACTCGCTGTTGGCTGGGCTCCCTGCCTGTGCCATTAAACCCCTACAACTCATCCAGAACGCCGCAGCCCGTCTGGTGTTCAACCTTCCCAAGTTCTCTCACGTCACCCCGCTCCTCCGCTCTCTCCACTGGCTTCCAGTTGAAGCTCGCATCCGCTACAAGACCATGGTGCTTGCCTACGGAGCTGTGAGGGGAACGGCACCTCAGTACCTCCAGGCTCTGATCAGGCCCTACACCCAAACAAGGGCACTGCGTTCATCCACCTCTGGCCTGCTCGCCTCCCTACCACTGAGGAAGTACAGTTCCCGCTCAGCCCAGTCAAAACTGTTCGCTGCTCTGGCCCCCCAATGGTGGAACAAACTCCCTCACGACGCCAGGACAGCGGAGTCAATCACCACCTTCCGGAGACACCTGAAACCCCACCTCTTTAAGGAATACCTAGGATAGGATAAAGTAATCCCTCTCACCCCCCTTAAAAGATTTAGATGCACTACTGTTCCACTGGATGTCATAAGGTGAATGCACCAATTTGTAAGTCGCTCTGGATAAGAGCGTCTGCTAAATGACTTAAATGTAAATGTAATCTCTTTCTTCATCCCCGTCTGTCACTCAGTCTCCTCTCTTCTTCCATCTCATCTCTTTCTTCATCCCCGTCTGTCACTCAGTCTCCTCTTCTTCCATCTCATCTCTTTCTTCATCCCCGTCTGTCACTCAGTCTCCTCTCTTCTTCCTCGTCCCTCTTTTATTTCTCTCTTCCTATCTTCCTCTTTCATCCCCATCTTTCTCTCATCCTCCCTGTCTGTCTCGCTCCCTCTCTCCATCTCGTTGCTCATCTTCTATTTAATCAGCTCTCCCAGGACCCCGCTCTCAGTAATTAGCTTTGAAACTTTAATCACCGTAGACCTAAAGCAGAGGAGAGGAGAGAGATGGTGGCATTATACATACACAGGCACACACACACACTCTTACTCACATACACACGCTGGTACGCGTACTTGCCCACATATGTAGGCCTATACTAATGTACGCACACGAACGCACACAAATACTTTTTACCCAACCTCACACACACCGGCACATCTCAGTGCATTAATATTAAGTGTGGTAGCAGGCCATGGCATGCTCAGACATGTCAGCCAATTAGCCTATGGCACCGTGGATAGGGAAGGTCACGCCATGCGGGAGGCCAGTGCAATACGTTAGCTCTCCTCTCTCTTTCTGTCCCCCCCAACATACAGGGCCTTCCACCATTATGATAGACTGTTACCATACTGTTATAATAGACTGTTACCATACTGTTATGATAGACTGTTAGCATACTGTTATGATAGACTGTTACCATACTGTTATGATAGACTGTTACCATACTGTTATGATAGACTGTTACCATATTGTTATGATAGACTGTTACCATACTGTTATGATAGACTGTTACCATACTGTTATGATAGACTGTTACCATACTGTTATGATAGACTGTTACCATACTGTTATGATAGACTGTTACCATACTGTTATGATAGACTGTTACCATACTGTTATGATAGACTGTTACCATACTGTTATGATAGACTGTTACCATACTGTTATGATAGACTGTTACCATACTGTTATGATAGACTGTTACCATACTGTTATGATAGACTGTTACCATACTGTTATGATAGACTGTTACCATACTGTTATGATAGACTGTTACAATACTGTTATGATAGACTGTTACCATACTGTTATGATAGACTGTTACCATACTGTTATGATAGACTGTTACCATACTGTTATGATAGACTGTTACCATACTGTTATGATAGACTGTTACCATACTGTTATGATAGACTGTTACCATACTGTTATGATAGACTGTTAGCATACTGTTATGATAGACTCTGTAGTCTTTGGTCATGTTTATTAGGCACCAAACACTCAATTCCATTTCCAATTGCAAAATATTTTAAGCAATTTCTGTTGTGTTCCCCTAATGAACACAACCCTGGTCTCAGGCCTTGAACCTGGTTTTCTGTTTTAAAATTATTTCCATCACATGCCATAATGAACACAATCCTGGCCTTATAGTTGTCGGAGTTGATGCTAACTGGGTTCATGTTTAAGTGAGGAACCGTGAGGCTGAGTGGAGGCGACGTGGCGGACATGCTAACTTCGCTAGCTAGACTTCCTCTAAGCCGACACAATGGCCAGACACGCAGGAAGTGTGTTAGCCACTCTGAGCAGACACACAGCTGCCATGTCTCATCCTGCCAACAAGCAGAAGACGAGAAGAGCAGGACACCTATTCTGGGAACCGGGAAATTTGGGAACTGAACAACCTGGGCTGTTTTATTGTTATATGTTGAAATACAGTATATAGTAGGATGGATTGTTTGGGGGGGGGTATATGGATGGGGGTGTTTGAGTGTTTGTGTACAGTGTGTGTGCGAATGTGTGTGTCTACATGCGTTTATTCGTGTGTCTATGTTCGTCTTTCATCAACGTGTGTGTGGGTTCCTTTGTGTGTGTGTCGGGTTGATGTGGCTCAGTCAAGGACTGACTTCGTTTAATAATGGACCTCCTGCTCTCAGCCATCCATACAGACAGATGAGTCATCAACACTGACTGGGAAACTATCCTATCAGATGTTTCTCAAGGTCCAATGGCCTAACGTCACCCACAGGGGAGGGCAGCAGCTGCTAGAAGTCAACTGTCCAGAAATAAACATTAATATGGCCATTAGCATGAGCTAATCAGCTAATCAGCCTGGGATTGGATTGCGTGTGAATGTGGAGTGCCATGACATTAGAATGGATGAGAGGAAGAACAGATGTAACAATCCCAAATGAAAGAGGGCAATCGAGTAACCGGTTTGTCACAAAATGTTTTGCATATCAGCAATCAAGTTTTCAAGATATATAACTTTCAAACTACAGAAAATCATATGACGCATAACGCAGCATCGTATGATGTAAAATGCATCATACAGGGATGATTTCTGTATTTTGAAGTTATATATCTTGAAAACTTGATTGCTGACAAGCAAAACATTTTGGGACGATGTCAACAATGGACTAATGAAACAAATACCAAGAGATTGTTTTTGGATGGAGTTTTCCTTTAAATAATGATAACATTTTGGGAATGTATAGGAGTGATCATTGTCCCCTGATCATCCTCAGTGTAGTGTTTAGTGTTAAGCCAACTGAATATGAATGTAACTATTTGTTCCTAGGGAACTCACATCATCAGTACCTCAGTCAGACAGTGTTCTCATCACTCACCCAACCATTATTTGGAGAAGAACAAGGAACAAAACATGTAATGTTGTTTAATGTCTTCAACTCCAACTTCAGCACTGGTCTAGGTAGCCTCATGGTTCAGCTAGGCCACTAGTCACCGTGTGGTAGGTAGCCTCATGGTTCAGCTAGGCCACTAGTCACCGTGTTTCAACTGGTCACTGTGTGGTAGGTAGCCTCATGGTTCAGTTGGACCACTAGTCACTGTGTGGTAGGTAGCCTCATGGTTCAGCTAGGCCACTAGTCACTGTGTGGTAGGTAGCCTCATGGTTCAGCTAGGCTACTAGTCGCCGTGTTTCAACTGGTCACTGTGTGGTAGGTAGCCTCATGGTTCAGCTAGGCCACTAGTCACCGTGTTTCAACTGGTCACTGTGTGGTAGGTAGCCTCTCTCACCATGGTTCAGCTAGGCTACTAGTCACCGTGTTTCAACTGGTCACTGTGTGGTAGGTAGCCTCTCTCACCATGGTTCAGCTAGGCCACTAGTCACCGTGTTTCAACTGGTCACTGTGTGGTAGGTAGCCTCTCTCACCATGGTTCAGCTGGACCACTGGGGACAGTGTGGTAGGTAGCCTATCTCACCATGGTTCAGCTGGACCACTGGTCACTGTGTGGTAGGTAGCCTCTCTCACCATGGTTCAGTTGGACCACTGGGGACTGTGTGGTAGGTAGCCTCTCTCACCATGGTTCAGCTAGGCCACTGGGGACTGTGTGGTAGGTAGCCTCTTTCACCATGGTTCAGTTGGACCACTGGGGACTGTGTGTTAGGTAGCCTCTCTCACCATGGTTCAGTTGGAACCCAATAGGGGTTTCAATGGCTCAGTGGGTTAGAGCACATTGCTACAAACCCAGTTGATTCCCACATGAGCCATGACAGGCCACATGTCACTGTCAATGTTGACAGTTGTTTAAGTGGCTTTGGACGAAGTGTATATTAAAATAGATGCTCGTATTAAGGAACCCTGCTTCACAATGGTCTCCCTGAGTCCCTGTAGTCAATAGTACTAAACACTGAGTAGATTGTTAGCTTGGCTACTGATATGAATTATGGCAGTCCTTTGCTCTTTCCTTAATGTGCTGCTGCCTGCCAAGCCATTAAAGGATAGCTAATATATTAGTGTGTCGCAGGGATCATCTCCTAACACTGACAGCCTTCCTCTGTTGGAGCCTCTGTCACTTTGCCAGCAGGGTGTGTGTGTGTGTGTGTGTGTGTGTGTGTGTGTGTGTGTTTGAGTGCAACTTCCCCTGGGGATCAATAAACTGTCTATACTGTAAGTGCTCTAAGCACTTTACACTGTAAGAGCGGTATCTCTCACCTCATTCAGTACCTATGTGTTGAGCCCTTCACCTACAGTATGTGACAAATAGTTGATTGTAGTTGTTGTTGCTCTACTCCCATAGAGGTCTGTGATTGACCTATATGTGTTTGTGTTTTCCAGTATGAGTTCAAGGCCAAGAACATCAAGAAGAAAAAAGTGAGCATCATCGTGTCTGTGGACGGAGTCAAGGTAGTCCTCCGGAAGAAACAGAAGGTAAGGCTGGGCCAATCAGAAAGCAGGGTTATGATGATGTCATTATGAAGAGGCCAATCAAAGAGTAGAGTTGGGATGGTGTCATTAGAAAGGGACCAATCAAAGAGTAGGTTTATGATGATGTCATTATGAAGACATAAATGAAATTATAGAATTATGATGATGTTATTATGAAAGGACCAATCAGAGAGCAGGGTTATGGTGATGTCATTATTAAGGGACAAATCAGAGAGCATGGTTATGGTGATGTCATTATGAAGGGACAGATCAGAGAGCAGGGTTATGGTGATGTCATTATGAAGGGACAAATCAGAGAGCAGGGTTATGGTGATGTATTATGAAGGGACAAATCAGAGAGCAGGGTTATGGTGATGTCATTATGAAGGGACAAATCAGAGATGGCTTATGTGAATGTCATTATGAGGGGAATAAAATTGTTACATCAACAAATCTGTCTTGTAAATGTTGTGTTCTTGTCTGTCGTAAAATATTAAATTTAGACTTCATGTTATCTTTTGACTCTGAATTAGAGGTCAAGTTGGACCTGTTCCGAAATGGACCTGGGGCTTTCCCACCCGGACCCAATATGCATAAATAAAAATGTTCAATAGAGACCCGTTCTGAACGGACCCTGGGACTACTAGACCTGTTCCGTATAGACGTGGTCAGATCCAGACTCGGTCTGATCTGAGTGAGGAAAGCAACAGAAAATGTATTTTTTAAGCTACTTTATTAACCGGAGCTGATAAATCGCGAGAGGAGAGAGAGAGAGAGAGGTGGTGATGCTGCTCTAGCAACCAGGGGAGGGGCTGAGCGAGTCAAACAACAACAAGGGGGAGGGGTGAGAGACAGCAACCAACCAAGCCAACTCGCGCTATAGTAAACTATTCACGTTCATAGCTAGGTTATTTATCATCAAATATGATTACGTAGTACCTGTCTTGACTGAATCAAACCAGGAGATGCTAGTCAAGCTAGCTAACATTAGCTGCTAGACTTATTGAGGCTGCCACTTTCTCATCCTACAGTTACAAATAATAACTCCATTCAGAATATTAAGTAGTTGTTGGTCGTTGTAGCCTATCCTTCTCTTTTAACTTTGAATTCCGTCATTTTAATTCCATCTTCCATTGATTAGATATCTCCTAACTGGCTCTATGACTGTAGCCTATTGCCGCTTTGATGAATTATGATTGGCCAACAACAAGCTACACGCGCCACGCTCAACTCTCTCTACTGCAGTAGTCCTGTTCGGATTTGATCAGGGCACCCCCGGACAATTCAGTTCAAATTACACATACCCGAGGGACAATTCAGTTCAAATTACACATACCCGAGAGACAATTCAGTTCAAATTACACATACCCGAGGGACAATTCAGTTCAAATTACACATACCCGAGGGACAATTCAGTTCAAATTACACATACCCGAGGGACAATTCAGTTAAAATTACACATACCCGAGAGACAATTCAGTTCAAATTACACATACCCGAGAGACAATTCAGTTCAAATTACACATACCCGAGAGACAATTCAGTTCAAATTACATACCCAGAGACAATTCAGAGGGACAATTCAGTTCAAATTACACATACCCGAGGGACAATTCAGTTAAAATTACACATACCCGAGGGACAATTCAGTTAAAATTACACATAACCGAGAGACAATTCAGTTCAAATTACACATACCCGAGAGACAATTCAGTTCAAATTACACATACCCGAGGGACAATTCAGTTCAAATTACACATACCCGAGGGACAATTCAGTTCAAATTACACATACCCGAGGGACAATTCAGTTCAAATTACACATACCCGAGGGACAATTCAGTTCAAATTACACATACCCGAGGGACAATTCAGTTCAAATTACACATACCCAAGGGACAATTCAGTTAAAATTACACATACCCGAGGGACAATTCAGTTCAAATTACACATACCCGAGGGACAATTCAGTTCAAATTACACATACCCGAGGGACAATTCAGTTAAAATTACACATACCCGAGGGACAATTCAGTTCAAATTACACATACCCGAGAGACAATTCAGTTAAAATTACAAATACCCGTGATGATCAGATCTGACCCAGACCCGTGACATTATTTTGGGTACAGGTGGATCCGTGACCGTTGTGATTGATTGTTAACATCACCTTGACTTCCTTGCCCACAGAGGAAAGAGTGGACCTGGGACGAGAGCAAGATGCTGATCATGTCTGACCCCATATACAGGTCAGTGTCACACCTATTGTACAGCTCTGCCTCACTCATCACTCCATTTCCTTCCCTTTTGATCAGCCAGGGTCTTGTCTCAATTTAACCCCTACCTATTCCCCATATAGTGCACTACTTCACCCAGAGCCAATGTAGTGCACTCGGACATCATTTGAAAATACATTCTTTATCTCAATTCACCTTCCTGGTATAAAAATAGCAGAAGCTCCTTTAGTGAATCCCACTTTTATGGGCCACACTGATGGTCCAACCGGATAACACATTGAAGTCATTCATATGTGCTGCTACACACTCTGATAATGTGCCTATACGTGTGTGCCATCTGCAATTACACTCATACAGTATATTTTGGTTAGGGTTTGGCTTGTAGCCACAGCATACATGACGTCTGGCTCGATTTATTATTATGTAGCAAAATATGAAATAGTATTTTTTACACTGGATAAAAGTAGAGAATATCAGAGCTAGAAAATGGTATATATCATACACTGCAGTTGAGGAACAATGGGAAAGTAATTTTACTTTGAAAGTTATTAAACTTGTAACCCCACTTTTGAAAAATGTCTCTTGAATGTTTTAGTACACCTACTGGAGAGTTCTTCTTTGTCTACACCCATTCAGCATTATTCACACCCTCTTAAGATTTAGCCCCACCCATCTCTTTATTAGGGATTCACGTGAGGCCATGTGCTAAACAGAGTGAGCATGGTAGTGTAGTGTAGTAAACAACCAAATATTTCAAGACTTCAACATTGTACATTACAGTACAACGGCTTGATTTGTTTGATCGTAGCTAGCTACATAGCTAGCTACATAGCCGTCTTTGTATCAAAGATAATTGTGTAGTCTTGAGCGATTTCCTAGGTTAGCTAGCCAGCTATTGTCGTTCTTTTAACGCAACGTAACGTAAATCAACACTGCTAGCTAGCCAGCTAGCCCCGAATAGCAGCACAGTAGCACAGTAGAAACCATTACACTCAACGGAACGACTTGATTAGTGTAGTGTCAACAACGCAGACACTGCCAGCTAGCCTACATAGTCAACAACGCAGCCTCTGCCAGCTAGCCTACTTCAGCAGTACTGTATCATTTTAATCATTTTAGTCAATTAGATTCTTGCTACGTAAGCTTAACTTTCTGAACACTCGAGACGTGTAGTCCACTTGTCATTCCAATCTCCTTTGCATTAGCGTAGCCTCTTGTGTAGCCTGTCAACTATGTGTCTGTCTATCCCTGTTCTCTCCTCTCTGCACAGACCATACAAACGCTCCACACCGCGTGGCCGCTGCCACCTAATCTGGTGGTCCCAGCGCACGACCCACGTGGAGTTCAGGTCTCCGGTAGCCTCTGGAACTGCCGATCTGCGGCCAACAAGGCAGAGTTCATCTCAGCCTATGCCTCCCTCCAGTCCCTCGACTTCTTGGCACTGACGGAAACATGGATCACCACAGACAACACTGCTACTCCTACTGCTCTCTCTTCGTCTGCCCACGTGTTCTCGCACACCCCGAGAGCTTCTGGTCAGCGGGGTGGTGGCACCGGGATCCTCATCTCTCCCAAGTGGTCATTCTCTCTTTCTCCCTTACCCATCTGTCTATCGCCTCCTTTGAATTCCATGCTGTCACAGTTACCAGCCCTTTCAAGCTTAACATCCTTATCATTTATCGCCCTCCAGGTTCCCTCGGAGAGTTCATCAATGAGCTTGATGCTTTGATAAGCTCCTTTCCTGAGGACGGCTCACCTCTCACAGTTCTGGGCGACTTTAACCTCCCCACGTCTACCTTTGACTCATTCCTCTCTGCCTCCTTCTTTCCACTCCTCTCCTCTTTTGACCTCACCCTCTCACCTTCCCCCCTACTCACAAGGCAGGAAATACGCTCGACCTCATCTTTACTAGATGCTGTTCTTCCACTAACCTCATTGCAACTCCCCTCCAAGTCTCCGACCCTACCTTGTATCCTTCTCCCTCTCGCTCTCATCCAACACACTGCCCCTACTCGGATGGTATCGCGCCGTCCCAACCTTCGCTCTCTCTCCCCGCTACTCTCTCCTCTTCCATCCTATCATCTCTTCCCTCTGCTCAAACCTTCTCCAACCTATCTCCTGATTCTGCCTCCTCAACCCTCCTCTCCTCCCTTTCTGCATCCTTTGACTCTCTATGTCCCCTATCCTCCAGGCCGGCTCGGGCCTCCCCTCCCGCTCCGTGGCTCAACGACTCATTGCGAGCTCACAGAACAGGGCTCCGGGCAGCCGAGCGGAAATGGAGGAAAACTCGCCTCCCTGCGGACCTGACATCCTTTCACTCCCTCCTCTCTACATTTTCTCTTTCTCTCTGCTGCTAAAGCCACTTTCTACCACTCTAAATTCCAAGCATCTGCCTCTAACCCTAGGAAGCTCTTTGCAACCTTCTCCTCCCTCCTGAATCCTCCTCCCCCCCCCCTCCTCCCTCTCTGCAGATGACTTCGTCAACCATTTTGAAAAGAAGGTCGACGACATCCGATCCTCGTTTGCTAAGTCAAACGACACCGCTGGTTCTGCTCACACTGCCCTACCCTGTGCTCTGACCTCTTTCTCCCCCTCTCTCCAGATGAAATCTCGCGTCTTGTGACGGCCGGCCGCCCAACAACCTGCCCGCTTGACCCTATCCCCTCCTCTCTTCTCCAGACCATTTCCGGAGACCTTCTCCCTTACCTCACCTCGCTCATCAACTCATCCCTGACCGCTGGCTACGTCCCTTCCGTCTTCAAGAGAGCGAGAGTTGCACCCTTCTGAAAAAAACCTACACTCGATCCCTCCGATGTCAACAACTACAGACCAGTATCCCTTCTTTCTTTTCTCTCCAAAACTCTTGAACGTGCCGTCCTTGGCCAGCTCTCCCGCTATCTCTCTCAGAATGACCTTCTTGATCCAAATCAGTCAGGTTTCAAGACTAGTCATTCAACTGAGACTGCTCTTCTCTGTATCACGGAGGCGCTCCGCACTGCTAAAGCTAACTCTCTCTCCTCTGCTCTCATCCTTCTAGACCTATCGGCTGCCTTCGATACTGTGAACCATCAGATCCTCCTCTCCACCCTCTCCGAGTTGGGCATCTCCGGCGCGGCCCACGCTTGGATTGCGTCCTACCTGACAGGTCGCTCCTACCAGGTGGCGTGGCGAGAATCCGTCTCCACACCACGTGCTCTCACCACTGGTGTCCCCAGGGCTCTGTTCTAGGCCCTCTCCTATTCTCGCTATACACCAAGTCACTTGGCTCTGTCATAACCTCACATGGTCTCTCCTATCATTGCTATGCAGACGACACACAATTAATCTTCTCCTTTCCCCTTTCTGATGATCAGGTGGCGAATCGCATCTCTGCATGTCTGGCAGACATATCAGTGTGGATGACGGATCACCACCTCAAGCTGAACCTCGGCAAGACGGAGCTGCTCTTCCTCCCGGGGAAGGACTGCCCGTTCCATGATCTCGCCATCACGGTTGACAACTCCATTGTGTCCTCCTCCCAGAGCGCTAAGAACCTTGGCGTGATCCTGGACAACACCCTGTCGTTCTCAACTAACATCAAGGCGGTGGCCCGTTCCTGTAGGTTCATGCTCTACAACATCCGCAGAGTACGACCCTGCCTCACACAGGAAGCGGCGCAGGTCCTAATCCAGGCACTCGTCATCTCCCGTCTGGATTACTGCAACTCGCTGTTGGCTGGGCTCCCTGCCTGTGCCATTAAACCCCTACAACTCATCCAGAACACCGCAGCCCGTCTGGTGTTCAACCTTCCCAAGTTCTCTCACGTCACCCCGCTCCTCCGCTCTCTCCACTGGCTTCCAGTTGAAGCTCGCATCCGCTACAAGACCATGGTGCTTGCCTACGGAGCTGTGAGGGAACGGCACCTCAGTACCTCCAGGCTCTGATCAGGCCCTACACCCAAACAAGGGCACTGCGTTCATCCACCTCTGGCCTGCTCGCCTCCCTACCACTGAGGAAGTACAGTTCTCGCTCAGCCCAGTCAAAACTGTTCGCTGCTCTGGCCCCCCAATGGTGGAACAAACTCCCTCACGACGCCAGGACAGCGGAGTCAATCACCACCTTCCGGAGACACCTGAAACCCCACCTCTTTAAGGAATACCTAGGATAGGATAAAGTAATCCCTCTCACCCCCCTTAAAAGATTTAGATGCACTACTGTTCCACTGGATGTCATAAGGTGAATGCACCAATTTGTAAGTCGCTCTGGATAAGAGCGTCTGCTAAATGACTTAAATGTAAATGTAAGACTAAAAGTGGTGAAAGTAGTAGCAAAAAATCTAGTTCTTGGCCTATATCTTCAACTGACTTTGGTGCAAGTCATGTTGTTCTTCACATTACCATCTCTGGTAAAAACATACAATATTAAGTCAAATCCAAGTGGATTTGTCTCATGAACAGGATATAGAAGGTGTAAACGCTACAGTGAAATGGTTACTTGCAAATTTGCATAGTAGCAATATCAAAAACAGAAAGTGTCCAGATTGTATAAATATTTTATAATTATTAGATGATTCTTACCCAGACACACTTGACCCATCTAAATTGAAATGCTATAACTCCCTCAATACAATAGATGAACGTAATCACCCCCAGACACACCTGGCTAACTTGATGGGTCATGTAATCATCTGGCGATGTGGAGTCTTGTTTAGACATGTAGCTAGTTAAAAAATGAACTTAATGGTGTTTTCAAGACAACTGGGAAAATTGAAATATATGAGTGATCTTCAGGTCAGAAAGTCTGGGCACAAAAAGATTTTGGGATTCGGAGCTACTTTTTTGAGTTCCCAGTTGTCTTGAACACACAAGTCGGAAGCCGGAGATTTCCAAGTTTCCAGTTCCAAGTTCCCACTTGTTTTGAACGCAGCATAGCAATACAAACTGATTGTCATAGCTAGCCACCATGCATGAATCTTCAAGTAGCTAAAGCTAACCAACTAGGTTCAATGTTAGCTAGCTAGCTAATATTAGGCTATAACTAGCAATGCAAATGGATTTCTAAAATATGAATAATATTACTACACAGATCATACACGTAATGTTAGCTAGTGAGCCAGCTAGCTAACGTTAGCTAGCTAGTTAACAGTACACTTTAACTTGAATGAAAACGACTATCTGACAATATTAGACATGTATAATATCTGAAACTGTAGCTAGCTAAACTCTTACAAACATGGATGAATGCTTCTCCCACTCTGTCACAGATGCCATGGTTGCCCTTAGTTCGTTTTATACAACAGTGTTCTCTATTCGACTCCCTCTGCATATTTGTAATCAAAAGCCAGAATGTAGCTATCATACTCTGCTTCCACTGGACATTCCACTAATTTCAAAACTCGGTCAACTTCTCCCATGACAACAACACTGTTGATCGCCGTTTCTTCCCACATCACTGTCATCAGAAGACTCCACAATGTCTGGTTCAATTAAAATATTTTTACCTAAATCAGGGATTTCCTCATCATCTAATGCATTTTCAGAGTTAGAGAGTCAGCATGGCATGATTGTCCTTCAGAAAGGAGTCCATCACAACTTTTTCCCACTGATTTTTGTCGATATGATAGCGACTGTTAAATTCAGGACAGCACTTTCGCAGTTCTTCTTGATATACTTAAAAAAGTAAGTATTAGAAAAGATGATCTACACATACTGAGCAGCTCATGTTATAAAGCCGAACTCATCTCATCTAACTCATGAGTTAGCTGCATTCGATGCTAGCTAAGTAAGTGACAGTGAAAACATATATAAGACGAAATATAGCTAGCTCTCTCTCCCTTGCTTCTCCTTAATATGGAAGAAATGATTTGTTCAAAACTGTTCCAACTATTGTCTTTCTCTTTCTTTTTCTCAACTACTCGCCAGATTTTATGTACTGCAGTGCTAGCTAGTTGTAGCTTATGCTTTCAGTACTAAATTCATTCTTTGATCCTTTGATTTGGTGGACAACATGTCAGTTCATGCTGCAAGAGCTCTGATAGGTTGGAGGATGTCCTCTAGAAATTGTTATAATTACTGTGTCAGTCTATAGAAGGGGGTGAGAACCATGAGCCTCCTAGGTTTTTGTATTGAATGTGAGGCTACTGTAGACCTTCATTGCAAAACAGTGTGTTTTAATCAATTATTTGGTGACATGACTATATTTAGTATATATATATATATTTTTAAGGAAATTGACTAAGGAAGATGGTCCTCCTCTGAGGATCCTCCACTGCTTGGCAGTGTGGCGCAAGGACAACAACCTCTCCCTTAACGTCAGTAAGACAAAGGAGCTGATAGTTGACTACAGGAGAAAGAGGGGAGAGCACGCCCCTATCCACATCGACAGGGCTGTAGTGGAGTGGGTTGAGAGCTTCATGTTCCTTGGCATCCACATCACTAAGGACTTAATATGGTCCACACACCCACACAGTCGTGAAGAGGACACGACAGCACATCTTCTCCCTCAGGAGGCTGAAAAGATTTGGCATGTGCCTTCGTATCCTTAAAAACATATACTGCTGCATCATCTAGAGCATCTTGACTGGCTGCATCACTGCTTGGTATGGAAAATGCACCGCCCTCGACCACAAAACTCTACAGAGAGGGGTGCAAACGGCCCAGTACATGACTTGGGCCAAGCTCCCTGCCACCCAGGAACGCTATATAAGGCGGTGTCAGAGGAAGGCTGGAACAATTGCCAAAGACTTCAGCCAACCAAGACATAGACTGTTTAATCTGCTACCATCCGGCAAACGGAATCTGAGCCCCGACTCTCGCACCAACAGGCTCCGAGATACCTTCTACCCCCAAGCCATAAGACTGCTAAATAGCCATATGTAGTTAATTAAATGATTACACGGTCTCCATTTACCCTATCTTGCACTGACTCTATGCACACTCACAAGACGATACACTGAGTGTACAAAGCGTTAGGAACACCTGCTCTTTTCATGACATAGAGTGACCAGGTGATTCCAGGTGAAAGCTATCATCCCTTATAGATGTCACCTGTTAAATCCACTTCAATCAGTGCAGATGAAGGGGAGGAGACTGCTTAAAGAAGGATTTTTAAGCCTTTAGACAATTGAGACATGGATTGTGTGTGTGGCATTCGGAAGGTGAATGGGCAAGACAAAAATATTTAAGTGCCTTTGAACAGGGTATGTTAGTAGGTGCCAGGCACATTGGTTTGAGTGTGTCAAGAACTGAAATGCTGCTGGGTTTTTCACTCTCAACAGTTTCCCGTGTGTATCAAGAATGGTCCACCACCAAAAGGTCATCCAGCCAACTTGACACAACTGTGGGAAACATTTGAGTCAACATGGGCCAGCATCCCTATGGAACGCTTTCGACACCTTGTAGAGTCCATGCCCAAATTAAGTGAGGCTGTTCTGATGGGAAACGTGGGTGCAACTCAATATAAGGAAGGTGTTCCTAATGTTTTGTACAGTGTATATTATCCATGTCCTTGTTCAGCCACGACTCCTCGAAATATAGGATATTACAGTTCTTGAGGTCCCGTTGATAGGATATTCTCTAGAACAGAGCTTGTCCGGTTTGTTCTCTAGTGATTGTACGTTAGCCAGTAGTGGGTGCAACTTAATATTACGAAGGTGTTCCTAATGTTTTGTTCCTTCAGTGTATATATGCACTATATACACCCTCACTCATACACACTACACTACACTGACACTTTCACACAAAACCCACACACATACACTACAAACACACACACTCATACCGACACAACACACACACCAACGCCTCATTCCCGGTGGATTTAAACACCTTTTTTGCCTACTTCAAGGAAAACAATATCAAGCTGCCACCGCGGGCCCCCATAGCTTACGAGGACTGTGTGCTCTCGTTCTCCGTGGCAGACGTGAGTAAGTCATTTATCCCTTGCAATGCTGTTGGCCCAGACGGCATCCCAAGCCGTGTCCTCAGAGCATGTGCAGACCAGCTGGCTGGAGTGTTTACCGACATATTGATTCTCTCCTGATCCCAGTCTGTTGTCCCCACTTGCTTCAAGATGTCCATTATCGTTCCTGTACCCATGAAGCCAAGGTAACTAACCTAAATGACTATCGCCACCTAGCATTCACTTCTGTCAACATGAAGTGCTTTGAGAGGCTAGTTAAGGCTAACCCTTGCCTGTACTTCCTGTTCACCCATGACTGTGTGGCCACGCACGTCTCCAACTCAATCATTAAGTGTGCTGTCGGCAGTGGTAGGCCTGATTACCAACAACAATGAGACAGCCTACAGGCAGGAGGTGAGCGCCCTGGCAGAGTGGTGCCAGGAAAATAACCTCTCCCACGACGTCAACATAACAAAGGAGCTGATCGTGGACTACAGGAGACAGCAGAGAGGGCACACCCCCATCCACTTCGACAGAGCCACGGTGGAGAGGGACAAAAGCTTCAAGTTCCTCAGTGTGCACATCACTGACAACCTGAAATGGTCCCTTCATGCAGGGCTCTCCAGAGAGTGGTGTGGTCAGCCCAACACATCACTGCCCTCCAGGACATCTACAGCACCCGGTGTCACAGGCAGGCCAAGAAGATCATCAAGGACCTCAGCCACCCGAGCAATGGCCTGTTCACCCCGCTACCATCTACTGAGAAACAACTTCCACCTCCAGGCCATAAGACTGTTAAAGAGTCACCACTAGCCTTAGTCACTGTTCTACCACCCGGTACACTACCTTCCACCTTAGTCACTGTTCTACCACCCGGTACGCTACCTTCCACCTTAGTCACTGTTCTACCACCCGGTACTCTACCTTCCACCTTAGTCACTGTTCTACCACCCGGTACGCTACCTTCCATTTTAGTCACTGTTCTACCACCCAGTACGCTACCTTCCACCTTAGTCACTGTTCTACCACCCGGTACGCTACCTTCCACCTTAGTCACTGTTCTACCACCCGGTACGCTACCTTCCACCTTAGTCACTGTTCTACCACCCGGGCGCTACCTTCCACCTTAGTCAATGTTCTACCACCCGGTACGCTACCTTCCACCTTAGTCACTGTTCTACCACCCGGTACGCTACCTTCCACCTTAGTCACTGTTCTACCACCCGGTACGCTACCTTCCACCTTAGTCAATGTTCTACCACCCGGTACGCTACCTTCCACCTTAGTCACTGTTCTACCACCCGGTACGCTACCTTCCACCTTAGTCACTGTTCTACCACCCGGTACGCTACCTTCCACCTTAGTCACTGTTCTACCACCCGGTACGCTACCTTCCACCTTAGTCAATGTTCTACCACCCGGTACTCTACCTTCCACCTTAGTCACTGTTCTACCACCTGGTACTCTACCTTCCACCTTAGTCACTGTTCTACCACCCGGTACTCTACCTTCCACCTTAGTCACTGTTCTACCACCCGGTACGCTACCTTCCACCTTAGTCACTGTTCTACCACCTGGTACTCTACCTTCCACCTTAGTCACTGTTCTACCACCTGGTACTCTACCTTCCACCTTAGTCACTGTTCTACCACCCGGTACGCTACCTTCCACCTTAGTCACTGTTCTACCACCCGGTACGCTACCTTCCACCTTAGTCACTGTTCTACCACCTGGTACTCTACCTTCCACCTTAGTCACTGTTCTACCACCTGGTACTCTACCTTCCACCTTAGTCACTGTTCTACCACCCGGTACGCTACCTTCCACCTTAGTCACTGTTCTACCACCCGGTACGCTACCTTCCACCTTAGTCACTGTTCTACCACCCGGTACGCTACCTTCCACCTTAGAGACTTCTGCCCTATGTACAGTACATAGTCATTGTACAATAAGGTTTAAATACTGTTTTACTCATTTTATATGTACAGTTGAAGTCGGAAATGTACTTAGACCTTAGTCAAATATATTTAAACTCAGTTTTTCACAATTCCTGACATTTAATCAGAGTAAAAATTCCCTTTCTTAGGCCAGTTAGGATCACCACATTATTTTAAAAGAATATGAAATGTCAGAATAATTGTCATTGTCTTTTTGGAAGACCCATTTGCGACCAAGCTTTAACTGACTGATGTCTTGAGATGTTGCTTCAATATATCCACTATTTTGTTTAGTGTACCAGTCCCTCCTGCAGCAAAGCATCCCCACAACATGATGCTGCCACCCCCGTTCTTCATGGTTGGGATGGTGTTCTTCGGCTTGCAAGCCTCCCCCTTTTCCTTCCAAACATAACAATGGTCATTATGGCCAAACAGTTCTATTTTTCTTTCATCAGACCAGAGGACATTTCTCCAAAAAGTATGATCTTTGTCCCCATGTGCAGTTGCAAACTGTAGTCTGGCTTTTTTTATGGCGGTTTTGGAGCAGTGGCTTCTTCCTTGCTGAGCGGCCTTTCAGGTTATGTCGATATAGGACTCGTTTTACTGTGGCTATAGATACTTTTGTCCCTGTTTCCTCCAGCATCTTCTCAAGGCCCTTTGTTGTTGTTCTGGAATTGATTTGTACTTTTTGCACCAAAGTACGTTCATCTCTAGGAGAGACCTTCCTGAACGGTATGACGACTGCGTGGTCCCATGGTGTTTATACTTGCGTACTACTGTTTGTACAGATAAACGTGGTACCTTCAGGTGTTTGGAAATTGCTCCCATGGGTGAACCAGACTTGTGGAGGTCTACCATTTTTTTTCTGAGGTCTTGGCTGATTTCTTATGATTTTCTCATGATGCCAAGCAAAGAGGCACTGAGTTTGAAGGTAGGCCTTGAAATACATCCACAGGTACACCTCCAATCGACTCAAATGATATCAATTAGCCTATCAGAAGCTTCTAAAGACATGATATAATTTTCTGGAATTTTCCAAGCTGTTTAAAGTCACAGTCAACTTAGTATGTAAACTTCTGACCCACTGGAATTGTGAAATAATCTGTCAAACAATTTTTGGAAATTGTTGGAAAAATGACTTGCATCATGCACAAAGTAGATGTCCTATCCGACTTGCCAAAACTATAGTTTGTTAACAAGAAATGTGTGGAGTGGTTGAAAAATGAGTTTTAATGACTCCAACCTAAGTGTATGCAAACTTCTGACTTTATTTAGTTTTGTATTTTTATTCCTCTTGTGTTAGTTACTATTGTTTTATTTGTTCATTACTCTGCATCATTGGGAAAGGTTCGCAAGCAATCACTTTTCTGTCTACACAAGTTGCATTCGGCTCATGTGATCAATAAAATGCGATTTGATTTGTCTGTGTGTCTGTGTGTCTGTGTGTCTGTGTGACAGAGACACACAGAACATTATCTCTCTTACTGCAGGTCTTTTTATAGCTGTAATTAGCTGTGTTTGTTCCTACTGGACGCTGTTTATAGCCCTGTAGCCTAGTGTGCTGTAGAATGGCTGACACTGACTGTATATCAGCTCAGTGTGTGTGTGTGTGTGTGTGTGTGTGTGTGTGTGTGAGAGAGAGGGCTGACCATATACCAGCTCAGCACACCACAGGGACAAGGACAGTGAATTTGGCTACTTTTTATAGGTATGACTGGTGGTGGTTTATTCCTAAACCAAAGTCGTATTCATTAGGGCACACCGTAGCGAAACGTTTCAATAGGTGTTTTTTTGTCCAAGTAGTCCCTCCCTCTTTCAGTCTGTTAGCTTATGTTTGTTGCTGATGAAGGGAATAACGTGAAAATGCTAACCTGGGACAGTGTTGGTTATATCATAGGTCTCTCTGTGAAAATGTATTCTGGTAGCTACTATGTTGACTCAACATTGCATTTTGGCCTCTTATTAAATAGTTGTGTGCCAATGTAAGCATAGTGAGAAAGCCTGCCTTCCAACTTTTGTCCAACATTCTTCCAAATGTTTCTCCAGGATTTTCTACGTGTCCCATGACTCCCAGGACCTGAAGATCTTCAGCTACATCGCCAGAGATGGCTCCAACAACTCCTTCAGGTGTAACGTCTTCAAATCCAAGAAGAAGGTGAGCGAGACTGGGCTATATTACTCCTCTCATGCCAAATGGCCATACTGTGTAGGTCACCTGTATCTGTTCTGTTATGTCTCTCTCTCCCTCTTTCTTTCTTTCCTTCTTTCTCATCTTTCTCTGACATGAATAACAAGAAAGTAATATCTCTCCCTCTCTCTCATCAGACCCAGGCCATGCGTATAGTGCGTACGGTGGGCCAGGCGTTTGAGGTGTGTCATAAGCTTAGTCTGCAGCACGCCCATCAGGGTATAGATGGACAGGCAGACGGAGAGAGTGACAAGTCCACAGAGGACAGCCCCGCTGAGGGTGAGAGAGAGGGGGAGAGACACACACACATGCACACACACCAACTGCCACAACACTGTTACACTCCTACATTGATCACTAAACATGACAGAGACAGACAGACAGATATACACACACACACACAGATCACCATAACACTTATTGTCTCACAAAGATTTCATTGACTGACATAACAGATGCAGAAACTGAACACGCTGTACATGTGTGAACCAAGAAGGACACCTGACCATTAGTGATGATTTGGTGATGTCATTGGTTTGTGTGTGTTCCTTTTCCTACAGGTCATCAGTTGACAGGGGCGGAGGAGGAGGAGGGGTGTGGAGAGGAAGGGGAGCCCCAGGCACAGTCCCAGTCTGTGTGTGAGCAGGCGGTCAACGAGATCCTCCAGAGTTTGGCCCAACTTAACGTGATCCAGCCTGGACACACCATCATGGTAAGAGCACCTGACTTACTTTACATATTCCTTTCTGCTCCTGGAGGAGCAAAGGTTCTCAACAGCACCTCAACAGGGCCTCAAAAGGGCTTCAACAGCACCTCAACAGGGCCTCAAAAGGGCTTCAACAGCACCTCAACAGGGCCTCAAAAGGGCTTCAACAGGACCTCAACAGGGAGTCAACAGGGCCTCAACAGGACCTCAACAGGGAGTCAACAGGGCCTCAACAGGACCTCAACAGGACCTCAATAGGGAGTCAACAGGAGCTCAACAGGGAGTCAACAATACCTTAATGGTGAGTCAACATGACCTCAACAGGGAGTCAACAAGGCCTCAACAGGACCTCAACAGGTTCTCAACAGGGAGTCAACAGGGCCTTCACAGGGCCTCAACATGGAGTCAACAGGCACCGTCCCAGGCATAGTCCCAGTCTGTGTGTGAGCAGGCGGTCAACAGGGCCTCAACAGGGAGTCAACAGGACCTCAACATGGAGTCAACAAGGCCTTAACAGGATCTCAACATGGAGTCAACAGGACCTCAATGGGGAGTCAATAGAACCTCAACAGGGAGTCAACAGGACTTCAACAGGGAGTTAACAGGTCCTCAACAGGGCGTCAACAGGGCCTCAACAGTGAAGCCTGGGTAATGGTCATCACTTCATTCCAGGCTTGTATTCTTTAGTCGATTTCCATAGGAAACATTTTGTAATGAAAATAAGAGTTTCTATTGGACATATTCACATAAGGAATCATTGTCTCATGTCAGATGGTGTACTCCTACATGACGCTTGTCCCTCAACTTGTCTGTCTTGTAGGACGTGGAACTTATCTCTAAAAATCTAGATTTTACTCAGCGTGTATCTGACAGCTGGCACAGCTAGTTATCAGACAGATTAGTGGAGATGCTATTTTACGTGAGACAATGGGCAAGGGCAAGGGATGGAACTTAAATATTTTGGCCACTGGTCAGCTGGGCTAGTAGACCACATTTAACCCAGATCTATGTTGTGGTTCCCTGCGGCAGTGTCTATTTAACCCAGATCTTTGGCTGTAGTTTCCCTGCGGCAGTGTCTATTTAACCCAGATCTTTGGCTGTAGTTTCCCTGCGGCAGTGTCGATTAAACCCAGATCTATTCTGTGGTTCCCTGCGGCAGTGTCTATTTACAACAGTGTCTATTTAGCCCAGATCTATGCTGTGGTTCCCTGCAACAGTGTCTATTTCACCTATATCTATGATGTAGTTCGCTGCAGAAGTGGATTGACCCCCCCTGAGTCATGTCCTAGCCCTTTGTTACTTAGATGTAGTGTTTTGTGACCCACTGTGTTTCTGAGGGGAGTCTTAAACACACATACACACACACAAGAATGCACACATACACACGCAAGCATACACACATATATAATACACTCACATACATGTACATATACACCAGTGGAGGCTGCTGAGGGGAGGACAGCTCTAAATAATGGCCGGAGCGAATGGAATGGCATCAAACACATGGTTTCCATGTGTTTGATGTATTTGATACCATTCCACCTATTCCGCCCCAGCCATTACCACAAGCCTGTCCTCCCCAATTAAGGCGCCACTAGCCGCCTGTGATACACAAATACACGCACACTCACACACACAAACGTATGATGGCGTGTTGCTCTGACAGAGATAGAGAATGCTTACATTTACATTTAAGTCATTTAGCAGACGCTCTTATCCAGAGCGACTTACAAATTGGTGCGTTCACCTTATGACATCCAGTGGAACAGCCACTTTACAATAGTGAATCTAAATCTTTTAAGGGGGAGGGGGGGGTGAGAAGGATTACTTTATCCTATCCTAGGTATTCCTTAAAGAGGTGGGGTTTCAGGTGTCTCCGGAAGGTGGTGATTGACTCCGCTGTCCTGGCGTCGTGAGGGAGTTTGTTCCACCATTGGGGGGCCAGAGCAGCGAACAGTTTTGACTGGGCTGAGCGGGAACTGTACTTCCTCAGTGGTAGGGAGGCGAGCAGGCCAGAGGTGGATGAACGCAGTGCCCTTGTTTGGGTGTAGGGCCTGATCAGAGCCTGGAGGTACTGAGGTGCCGTTCCCCTCACAGCTCCGTAGGCAAGCACCAATGCTCCCTACATTATTCACACCAGCCTCTGGCTGAGGGACATGGCAGCCTTAACATGCCTGGCTAAACTATTAAAGCTTCATTCTGTTCTAGTCTAGTGTTTCGTCTGTATGTCCTGTGTCTTGGTGGCGTTATGGGGCCCCGGGGCTGCCTAGTGGCCCTCAGAGAGAAGCTGTGTGAAACATGCCTCAACCCATCCACTTACAGTAGAACCGTAGGAACACACCAAAGGGTTGGCTATCCTGTCAATACTAGCTCCCCAAGCCCTTTAGGCTTAAAGTACCACGAGCGGACATTCAATTCTTTTCAATTGAAAGACGATGCCCAGAGCTTACCTATGATGTTGCGCTATCATTTAAGTCAACAGGTCATTGTTTTAAATCAAATCAAATCAAATTTATTTATGTAGCCCTTCGTACATCAGCTGCCTAAAACCCCAAACAGCAAGCAATGCAGGTGTAGAAGCACGGTGGCTAGGAAAAACTCCCTAGAAAGGCCAAAACCTAGGAAGAAACCTAGAGAGGAACCAGGCTATGTGGGGTGGCCAGTCCTCTTCTGGCTGTGCCGGGTGGAGATTATATCAGAACATGGCCAAGACGTTCAAATGTTCATAAATTACCAGCATGGTCGAATAATAATAAGGCAGAAAAGTTGAAACTGGAGCAGCAGCACGGCCAGGTGGACTGGGGACAGCAAGGAGTCATCATGTCAGGTAGTCCTGGGGCATGGTCCTAGGGCTCAGGTCCTCCGAGAGAGAGAAAGAAAGAGAGAAGGAGAGAAGGAGAGAATTAGAGAACGCACACTTAGATTCACACAGGACACCGAATAGGACAGGAGAAGTACTCCAGATATAACAAACTGACCCTAGCCCCCCGACACATAAACTACTGCAGCATAAATACTGGAGGCTGAGACAGGAGGGGTCAGGAGACACTGTGGCCCCATCCGAGGACACCCCCGGACAGGGCCAAACAGGAAGGATATAACCCCACCCACTTTGCCAAAGCACAGCCCCCACACCACTAGAGGGATATCTTCAACCACCAACTTACCATCCTGAGACAAGGCTGAGTATAGCCCACAAAGACCTCCGCCACGGCACAACCCAAGGGGGGGGCGCCAACCCAGACAGGCCGACCACAACAGTGAATCAACCCACCCAGGTGACGCACCCCCCCCCCAGGGACGGCATGAGAGAGCCCCAGTAAGCCAGTGACTCAGCCCCGTAACAGGGTAGAGGCAGAGAATCCCAGTGGAAAGAGGGGAACCGGCCAGGCAGAGACAGCAAGGGCGGTTCGTTGCTCCAGAGCCTTTCCGTTCACCTTCCCACTCCTGGGCCAGACTACACTCAATCATATGACCCACTGAAGAGATGAGTCTTCAGTAAAGACTTAAAGGTTGAGACCGAGTTTGCGTTTCTGACATGGGTAGGCAGACCGTTCCATAAAAATGGAGCTCTATAGGAGAAAGCCCTGCCTCTAGCTGTTTGCTTAGAAATTCTAGGGACAATTAGGAGGCCTGCGTCTTGTGACCGTAGCGTACGTGTAGGTATGTACGGCAGGACCAAATCAGAGAGATAGGTAGGAGCAAGCCCATGTAATGCCTTGTAGGTTAGCAGTAAAACCTTGAAATCAGCCCTCGCTTTGACAGGAAGCCAGTGTAGAGAGGCTAGCACTGGAGTAATATGATCAAATTTTTTGGTTCTAGTCAGGATTCTAGCAGCCGTATTTAGCACCAACTGAAGTTTATTTAGTGCTTTATCCGGGTAGCCGGAAAGTAGAGCATTGCAGTAGTCTAACCTAGAAGTGACAAAAGCATGGATAAATTTTTCTGCATCATTTTTGGACAGAAAGTTTCTGATTTTTGCAATGTTACGTAGATGGAAAAAAGCTGTCCTTGAAATGGTCTTGATATGTTCTTCAAAAGAGAGATCAGGGTCCAGAGTAATGCCGAGGTCCTTCACAGTTTTATTTGAGACGACTGTACAACCATTAAGATTAATTGTCAGATTCAACAGAAGATCTCTTTGTTTCTTGGGACCTAGAACAAGCATCTCTGTTTTGTCCGAGTTTAAAAGTAGAAAGTTTGCAGCCATCCACTTCCTTATGTCTGAAACACATGCTTCTAGCAAGGGCAATTTTGGGGCTTCACCATGTTTCATTGAAATGTACAGCTGTGTGTCATCCGCATAGCAGTGAAAGTTAACATTATGTTTTCGAATAACATCCCCAAGAGGTAAAATATATATTGAAAACAATAGTGGTCCTAAAACGGAACCTTGAGGAACACCGAAATTTACAGTTGATTTGTCAGAGGACAAACCATTCACAGAGACAAACTGATATATTTCCAACAGATAAGATCTAAACCAGGCCAGAACTTGTCCGTGTAGAACAATTTGGGTTTCCAATCTCTCCAAAAGAATGTGGTGATCGATGGTATCAAAAGCAGCACTAAGGTCTAGGAGCACGAGGACAGATGCAGAGCCTCGGTCCGATGCCATTAAAATGTCATTTACCACCTTCACAAGTGCCGTCTCAGTGCTATGATGGGGTCTAAAACCAGACTGAAGCATTTCGTATACATTGTTTGTCTTCAGGAAGGCAGTAAGTTGCTGCGCCAGTAGCAGTGGTTAATCATTGTGCGCTTGTGTTATTTATTTGAGGTACTCCTCGCTCTGTTGTTTGGGTTTCAACCCTGTGTTTTGTATGGTGTTTGTTTCATCTTCTTCCCCGGTCATTGTCCATTTGGACAAAGGTTTAACTTCCTGACTGATGTCTTGAGATGTTGCTTCAATATATCCACATAATTTTCCTGTCCCATGATGCCATCTATTTTGTGAAGTGCACCAGTCCCTCCTGCAGCAAAGCACCCCCACAACATGATGCTGCTACCCCCGTGCTTCACGGTTGGGATGGTGTTCTTCGGCTTGCAAGCCTCCCCCTTTACAGTAGATGGTATCGAGTACAGTATATACATATGAGATGAGTATGTAAACAAAGTGGCATAGTTAAAGTGGCTAGTGATACATGTATTACATAAGGATGCAGTCGATGATATAGAGTACAGTATATACGTATGCATATGAGATGAATAACGTAGGGTAAGTAACATTATATAAGGTAGCATTGTTTAAAGTGGCTAGTGATATATTTACATCATTTCCCATCAATTCCCATTATTAAAGTGGCTGGAGTTGAGTCAGTGTCAGTGTCAGTGTGTTGGCAGCAGCCACTCAATGTTAGTGGTGGCTGTTTAACAGTCTGATGGCCTTGAGATAGAAGCTGTTTTTCAGTCTCTTTGTCCCCATGTGAAGTTGCAAACCGTAGTCTAGCTTTTTTTATGGCGGTTTTGGAGCAGTGGCTTCTTCCTTGCTGAGCGGCCTTTCAGGTTATGTCGATATCGAACTAATTTTACTGTGGATATAGATACTTTTGTACCTGTTTCCTCCAGCATCTTCACAAGGTCCTTTGCTGTTGTTCTGGGATTGATTTGCAGAGACAGAACGCGTCTCCTTCCTGAGCAGTATGACGGCTGCGTGGTCCAATGGTGTTTATACTTGCGTACTATTGTTTGTACAGATGAACGTGGTACAGTTTGGAAATTGCTCCCAAGGATGAACCAGACTTTTTTTTCTGAAGTCTTGGCTGATTTCTTTTGATTTTCCCATGATGTCAAGCAAAGAGGCACTGAGTTTGAAGGTAGGCCTTAAAAGACATCCACAGGTACACCTCCAATTGACTCAAATGATGTCAATTAGCCTATCAGAAGCTTCGAAAGCCATGACATTATTTTCTGGAATTTTCCATGCTGTTTAAAGTCCCAGTCAACTTAGTGTATGTAACTTCTGACCCACTGAAATTAAGAAGAAAATTGGAGAGTGGTTGAAAAACTAGTTTTAATGACTCCAACCTAAGTGTATGTAAACTTCCGACTTCAACTGTATGTTTAAAAAAAAAAAAATATATATATATATATATATATACATAGTACATTTACTCTCTTTTCTGCCCATTTTCGTGATATCCAATTGGTAGTTACAGTCTTGTTCCATGGCTGCAACTCTCCTACGATCTCAGGAGAGGCGAAGGTCGAGAGCCATGCGTCCTCCGAAACATGACCCTGCCACGATGCACTGCTTCTTGACACACTGCTCGCTTAAGGCGCCCTTCCCGCAACAAGGAGTCGCTAGAGTGTGATGGGACAAAGAAATCCCGGCGGGCCAAACCCTCCCCTAACCCGTACGACGCAGGGCCAATTGTGCACAGCCTCATAGGTCTCCCGGTCACAGCCGACTGATACAGCCTGGGATCGAACGCGGGTCTGTAGTGATGCCTCAAGCTCTGCGATGCAGTGCCTTAGACCACTGTGCCACGAATCCAGAACCAGCCTAGCCAGCTGGCTAATCTTTTAAATAAGGTGTAGTAAAAAAACAAAAAAACATCCTCAAAAGATAACATTTGCTAGCTAGATAAGATTAGCAAGATAGCTAGCTAAGGTTAGCATGCTAGCTAGCTACAGTGACAGCTGTCAGTTCCCCATTTGTTGATGTTTCTCTACTTCACATGGAAATCATCACAACATTCTTTCCCACCCCTCTTCGGAGGTGGAGCATAAACAAGTATTTCTGCTCTTGGGCAGGAATTATATCGGCTCCCTCTGGTGGGGAGCTTTTAATGCTGTTCACTGTAGAATTAGAATAAGGTGGCCCAGGTTGGTCTAGTAGTCTGTAGCTGCTGCCTCCGGATCACATACCGATCCAGCATGGGTCCGAATCCAGCCACTGCTATTTTAGCATACTCCCTCCTCTATCTTTTCTCTCTACCTCTGTCCTGTCCAATAAACAAAAGTACTGCCCCACTCCTTTACAAAAATAAGAAAAGAAAAATGAATAATAACTCTCTAGAAAATATGATATGGTGCCTTATGTAATAATATGATATGGCGCCCTATGTAATAATATGATATGGCGCCCTATGTAATAATATAATATGGCGCCCTATGTAATAATATGATATGGCGCCCTATGTAATAATATGATATGGCGCCCTATGTGATAATATGATATGGCGCCCTATCTAATAATATGATATGGCGCCCTATCTAATAATATGATATGGCGCCCTATCTAATAATATGATATGGCGCCCCATGTAATAATATGATATGGCGCCCCATGTAATAATATGATATGGTGCCCTATGTAATAATATGATATGATGCCCCAGTAATAAGTATGATATAGAGTTATTACGGATCTTTAGGGCTTCTTCTCATTGTATTATAGACGAAGCACTGCCTTTTCCTAGTGCCCCAGGGTCAGCCGTTGACAGTAGCTCCTGAAAATGGTCTGCATCACCGATGCCTCTAGGAGAAATTGGAAGTTATGGGCAATTAACTTTGAGTCAGTGTAGGTGTTTTTTCCCCGCTAGGCTTCTTACCTCAGAGACACAACAAACGTGTTTTGTTGTTGTTGTCTTTTTCATTGACACGTCACTTGTGTAGCCATGCGTAGCACCCTAACTGTCTGTCTGTCATTCTCCTGAAAATCTGATCAGAACGCAGCAGGAACTGATAGGGAGAGAGAACCGGAATGTTCTCCTTCTCCGCAGCTATGGAGGGAGACCACCTAATCCCAGAACCCAGAATGTTTTCTTTGATTTTGGAGGGAAGCCACCATAATCCTTTTGAGGGGTTCATAAGCATCTGTTCCATGGAGATAAGCATGAAGAGAGGGATGAGAAAGAGAGGGGGTAGAGGGAGCGAGAGAAAGGGGTGGAAGGAGAAAGAAGAAGGAAAGACAGAAATAGAAAGGAAATGGAAAGAGAGAGGGATGGGGAGATGTGGGTAGAGGAAGAGCAATAGAGAGAGGAAGAAGAAAGAGAGAGGGATGAGGAGATGTGGGTAGAGGAAGAGCAATAGAGAGAGGGATGAGGAGATGTGGGTAGAGGAAGAAGAAAGAGAGAGGGATGAGGAGATGTGGGTAGAGGAAGAGCAATAGAGAGAGGAAGAAGAAAGAGAGAGGGATGAGGAAGAGCAATAGAGAGAGGGATGGGGAGATGTGGGTAGAGGAAGAGCAATAGAGAGAGGAAGAAGAAAGAGAGAGGGATGGGGAGATGTGGGTAGAGGAAGAGCAATAGAGAGAGGAAGAAGAAAGAGAGAGGGATGAGGAAGAGCAATAGAGAGAGGGATGGGGAGATGTGGGTAAAGGAAGATCAATAGAGAGAGGAAGAAGAAAGAGAGAGGGATGAGGAGATGTGGGTAGAGGAAGAGCAATAGAGAGAGGAAGAAGAAAGAGAGAGGCATGAGGAGATGTGGGTAGAGGAAGAGCAATAGAGAGAGGAAGAAGAAAGAGAGAGGGATGAGGAGATGTGGGTAGATGAAGAGCAATAGAGAGAGGAAGAAGAAAGAGAGAGGGATGAGGAGATGTGGGTAGAGGAAGAGCAATAGAGAGAGGAAGAAGAAAGAGAGAGGGATGAGGAGATGTGGGTAGATGAAGAGCAATAGAGAGAGGAAGAAGAAAGAGAGAGGGATGAGGAGATGTGGGTAGAGGAAGAGCAATAGAGAGAGGAAGAAGAAAGAGAGAGGGATGAGGAGATGTGGGTAGATGAAGAGCAATAGAGAGAGGAAGAAGAAAGAGAGAGGGATGTGGGTAGATGAAGAGCAATAGAGAGAGGAAGAAGAAAGAGAGAGGGATGAGGAGATGTGGGTAGAGGAAGAGCAATAGAGAGAGGAAGAAGAAAGAGAGAGGGATGAGGAGATGTGGGTAGAGGAAGAGCAATAGAGAGAGGAAGAAGAAAGAGAGAGGGATGAGGAGATGTGGGTAGATGAAGAGCAATAGAGAGAGGAAGAAGAGAGAGGGATGAGGAGATGTGGGTAGATGAAGAGCAATAGAGAGAGGAAGAAGAAAGAGAGAGGGATGAGGAGATGTGGGTAGAGGAAGAGCAATAGAGAGAGGAAGAAGAAAGAGAGAGGGATGAGGAGATGTGGGTAGATGAAGAGCAATAGAGAGAGGAAGAAGAGAGAGGGATGAGGAGATGTGGGTAGATGAAGAGCAATAGAGAGAGGAAGAAGAAAGAGAGAGGGATGAGGAGATGTGGGTAGAGGAAGAGCAATAGAGAGAGGAAGAAGAAAAAGAGAGAGGATGAGGAGATGTGGGTAGATGAAGAGCAATAGAGATAGGAAGAAGAAAGAGAGAGGGATGAGGAGATGTGGGTAGATGAAGAGCAATAGAGAGAGGAAGAAGAAAGAGAGAGGGATGAGGAGATGTGGGTAGAGGAAGAGCAATAGAGAGAGGAAGAAGAAAGAGAGAGGGATGAGGAGATGTGGGTAGATGAAGAGCAATAGAGAGAGGAAGAAGAAAGAGAGGGATGAGGAGATGTGGGTAGAGAGAGAGAAGAGGCAGGGATGAGAGATGAGGAAGAAGAAAGAAGAAAGAGAGGGATGAGGAGATGTGGGTAGATGAAGAGCAATAGAGAGAGGAAGAAGAAAGAGAGAGGGATGAGGAGATGTGGGTAGATGAAGAGCAATAGAGAGAGGAAGAAGAAAGAGAGAGGGATGAGGAGATGTGGGTAGAGGAAGAGCAATAGAGAGAGGAAGAAGAAAGAGAGAGGGATGAGGAGATGTGAAGGTAGATGAAGAGAAAGAGAGAGGAAGAAGAGAAGAGAGAGGGATGAGGAGATGTGGGTAGATGAAGAGCAATAGAGAGAGGAAGAAGAAAGAGAGAGGGATGAGGAGATGTGGGTAGATGAAGAGCAATAGAGAGAGGAAGAAGAAAGAGAGAGGGATGAGGAGATGTGGGTAGAGGAAGAGCAATAGAGAGAGGAAGAAGAAAGAGAGAGGGATGAGGAGATGTGGGTAGATGAAGAGCAATAGAGAGAGGAAGAAGAAAGAGAGAGGGATGAGGAGATGTGGGTAGAGGAAGAGCAATAGAGAGAGGAAGAAGAAAGAGAGAGGGATGAGGAGATGTGGGTAGATGAAGAGCAATAGAGAGAGGAAGAAGAAAGAGAGAGGGATGAGGAGATGTGGGTAGAGGAAGAGCAATAGAGAGAGGAAGAAGAAAGAGAAGGGAAGGAGATGTGGGTAGAGGAAGAGGGAGAAAGAGAGAGGAAAGAATAGAGAGAGGAAGAAGAAAGAGAGAGGGATGAGGAGATGTGGGTAGATGAAGAGCAATAGAGAGAGGAAGAAGAAAGAGAGAGGGATGAGGAGATGTGGGTAGAGGAAGAGCAATAGAGAGAGGAAGAAGAGAGAGGGATGAGGAGATGTGGGTAGATGAAGAGCAATAGAGAGAGGAAGAAGAAAGAGAGAGGGATGAGGAGATGTGGGTAGAGGAAGAGCAATAGAGAGAGGAAGAAGAAAGAGAGAGGGATGAGGAGATGTGGGTAGAGGAAGAGCAATAGAGAGAGGAAGAAGAAAGAGAGAGGGATGAGGAGATGTGGGTAAAGGAAGAGCAATAGAGAGAGGAAGAAGAAAGAAGAGGGATGAGGAGATAGATGAAGAGATAGAGAGAGGAGAAAGAGAGAGGGATGAGGAGAGGAAGAGCAATAGAGAGAGGAAGAAGAAAGAGAGAGGGATGAGGAGATGTGGGTAGATGAAGAGCAATAGAGAGAGGAAGAAGAAAGAGAGAGGGATGAGGAGATGTGGGTAGAGGAAGAGCAATAGAGAGAGGAAGAAGAAAGAGAGAGGGATGAGGAGATGTGGGTAGATGAAGAGGCAATAGAGAGAGGAAGAAGAAAGAGAGAGGGATGAGGAGATGTGGGTAGATGAAGAGCAATAGAGAGAGGAAGAGAGGGATGAGGAGATGTGGGTAGGAAGAGCAATAGAGAGAGGAAGAAGAAAGAGAGAGGGATGAGGAGATGTGGGTAGATGAAGAGCAATAGAGAGAGGAAGAAGAAAGAGAGAGGGATGAGGAGATGTGGGTAGATGAAGAGCAATAGAGAGAGGAAGAAGAAAGAGAGAGGGATGAGGAGATGTGGGTAGAGGAAGAGCAATAGAGAGAGGAAGAAGAAAGAGAGAGGGATGAGGAGATGTGGGTAGATGAAGAGCAATAGAGAGAGGAAGAAGAAAGAGAGAGGGATGAGGAGATGTGGGTAGATGAAGAGCAATAGAGAGAGGGAAGAAGAGAGAGGGATGAGGAGAGGATGAAGAGCAATAGAGAGAGGAAGAAGAAAGAGAGAGGGATGAGGAGATGTGGGTAGATGAAGAGCAATAGAGAGAGGAAGAAGAAAGAGAGAGGGATGAGGAGATGTGGGTAGATGAAGAGCAATAGAGAGAGGAAGAAGAAAGAGAGAGGGATGAGGAGATGTGGGTAGATGAAGAGCAATAGAGAGAGGAAGAAGAAAGAGAGAGGGATGAGGAGATGTGGGTAGAGGAAGAGCAATAGAGAGAGGAAGAAGAAAGAGAGAGGGATGAGGAGATGTGGGTAGATGAAGAGCAATAGAGAGAGGAAGAAGAAAGAGAGAGGGATGAGGAGATGTGGGTAGATGAAGAGCAATAGAGAGAGGAAGAAGAAAGAGAGAGGGATGAGGAGATGTGGGTAGATGAAGAGCAATAGAGAGAGGAAGAAGAAAGAGAGAGGGATGAGGAGATGTGGGTAGAGGAAGAGCAATAGAGAGAGGAAGAAGAAAGAGAGAGGGATGAGGAGATGTGGGTAGATGAAGAGCAATAGAGAGAGGAAGAAGAAAGAGAGAGGGATGAGGAGATGTGGGTAGAGGAAGAGCAATAGAGAGAGGAAGAAGAAAGAGAGAGGGATGAGGAGATGTGGGTAGATGAAGAGCAATAGAGAGAGGAAGAAGAAAGAGAGAGGGATGAGGAGATGTGGGTAGATGAAGAGCAATAGAGAGAGGAAGAAGAAAGAGAGAGGGATGAGGAGATGTGGGTAGAGGAAGAGCAATAGAGAGAGGAAGAAGAAAAGAGAGGGATGAGGAGATGTGGGTAGATGAAGAGCAATAGAGAGAGGAAGAAGAAAGAGAGAGGGATGAGGAGATGTGGGTAGATGAAGAGCAATAGAGAGAGGAAGAAGAAAGAGAGAGGGATGAGGAGATGTGGGTAGATGAAGAGCAATAGAGAGAGGAAGAAGAAAGAGAGAGGGATGAGGAGATGTGGGTAGATGAAGAGCAATAGAGAGAGGAAGAAGAAAGAGAGAGGGATGAGGAGATGTGGGTAGAGGAAGAGCAATAGAGAGAGGAAGAAGAAAGAGAGAGGGATGAGGAGATGTGGGTAGAGGAAGAGCAATAGAGAGAGGAAGAAGAAAGAGAGGGATGAGGAGATGTGGGTAGAGGAAGAGCAATAGAGAGAGGAAGAAGAAAGAGAGGATGAGGAGATGTGGGTAGAGGAAGAGCAATAGAGAGAGGAAGAAGAAAGAGAGAGGGATGAGGAGATGTGGGTAGAGGAAGAGCAATAGAGAGAGAGAGAGGGATGAGGAGATGTGGGTAGATGAAGAGCAATAGAGAGAGGAAGAAGAAAGAGAGAGGGATGAGGAGATGTGGGTAGAGGAAGAGCAATAGAGAGAGGAAGAAGAGAGAGGGATGAGGAGATGTGGGTAGAGGAAGAGCAATAGAAGAGAGGAAGAAGAAAAAGAGAGAGGGATGAGGAGATGTGGGTAGAGGAAGAGCAATAGAGAGAGGAAGAAGAAAGAGAGAGGGATGAGGAGATGTGGGTAGAGGAAGAGCAATAGAGAGAGGAAGAAGAGAGAGGAAGAAGAAAGAGAGAGGGATGAGGAGATGTGGGTAGAGGAAGAGCAATAGAGAGAGGAAGAAGAAAAAGAGGGATGAGGGATGAGGAGATGTGGGAAGAAGAAGAGCAATGAGGAAGAGAGAGAGGAAGAAGAAAGAGAGAGGGATGAGGAGATGTGGGTAGAGGAAGAGCAATAGAGAGAGGAAGAAGAAAGAGAGGGATGAGGAGATGTGGGTAGAGGAAGAGCAATAGAGAGAGGAAGAAGAGAGAGGGATGAGGAGATGTGGGTAGAGGAAGAGCAATAGAGAGAGGAAGAAGAAAGAGAGAGGGATGAGGAGATGTGGGTAGAGGAAGAGCAATAGAGAGAGGAAGAAGAAAGAGAGAGGGATGAGGAGATGTGGGTAGAGGAAGAGCAATAGAGAGAGGAAGAAGAAAGAGAGAGGGGATGAGGAGATGTGGGTAGAGAGCAATAGAGAGAGAAGAAGAAAGAGCAGGGATGAGGAGAGAGAAGAGGAGAGAGAGGGATGAGGAGATGGGAGATGAAGAGCAATAGAGAGAGGAAGAAGAAAGAGAGAGGGATGAGGAGATGTGGGTAGATGAAGAGCAATAGAGAGAGGAAGAAGAAAGAGAGAGGGATGAGGAGATGTGGGTAGAGGAAGAGCAATAGAGAGAGGAAGAAGAAAGAGAGAGGGATGAGGAGATGTAGAGAGAGGGATGGGGAGAGGAAGAGCAATAGAGAGAGGAAGAAGAAAGAGAGAGGGATGAGGAGATGAGGTAGATGAAGAGCAATAGAGAGAGGAAGAAGAAAGAGAGAGGGATGAGGAGATGGGTAAGGAAGAGCAATAGAGAGAGGAAGAAGAAAGAGAGAGGGATGAGGAAGAGCAATAGAGAGAGGAAGAAAGAGAGAGGGATGAGGAGATGTGGGTAGAGGAAGAGCAATAGAGAGAGGAAGAAGAAAGAGAGAGGGATGAGGAGATGTGGGTAGAGGAAGAGCAATAGAGAGAGGAAGAAGAAAGAGAGAGGGATGAGGAGATGTGGGTAGAGGAAGAGCAATAGAGAGAGGAAGAAGAAAGAGAGATGAGGAGATGTAGAGGAAGAGATGTGGGAGAGGAAGAGCAATAGAGAAGAGAAAGAGAGGGATGATGGGAGATGCAATAGAGAGAGGAAGAAGAAAGAGAGAGGGATGAGGAGATGTGGGAGGAAGAGCAAGAGAGGGAGAGGAAGAAAGCAAAGAGAGAGGGATGAGGAGATGTGGGTAGATGAAGAGCAATAGAGAGAGGGAAGAAAGAGAGGGATGAGGAGATGTGGGTAGAGGAAGAGCAATAGAGAGAGGAAGAAGAAAGAGAGAGGGATGAGGAGATGGGTAGAGGAAGAGCAATAGAGAGAGGGATGAGAAGAGCAATAGAGAGAGGAAGAAGAAAGAGAGAGGGATGAGGAGATGTGGGTAGAGGAAGAGCAATAGAGAGAGGAAGAAAAAGAGAGGGATGAGGAGATGTGGGTAGATGAAGAGCAATAGAGAGAGGAAGAAGAAAAGAGAGGAGGGATGAGGAGATGTGGGTATAGAGAGAGGAAGAAGAAAAGAGAGATGAGGAAGAAGCAATAGAGAGAGGGATGAGGAGATGTGGGTAGAGGAAAGCAATAGAGAGAGGAAGAAGAAAGAGAGGGATGAGGAGATGTGGGTAGAGGAAGAGCAATAGAGAGAGGAAGAAGAAAGAGAGAGGGATGAGGAGATGTGGGTAGATGAAGAGCAATAGAGAGAGGAAGAAGAAAGAGAGAGGGATGAGGAGATGTGGGTAGAGGAAGAGCAATAGAGAGAGGAAGAAGAAAGAGAGAGGGATGAGGAGATGATGTAAAGGAAGAGCAATAGAGAGAGAAGAAGAAAAAGGATGAGGATGAGATGTGGGTGAGGAAGAGCAATAGAGAGAGGAAGAAGAAAGAGAGAGGGATGAGGAGATGAGGGAAGAGGAAGAGCAATAGAGAGGAGAGGAAGAGCAAAGAGAGAGAGGATGAGGAGATGTGGGTAGAAGGAAGAGCAATAGAGAGAGGAGGAAGAAGAGAGAGGGATGAGGGATAGAGGAAGAGCAATAGAGAGGAGGAAGAAAGAAAGAGAGAGGGATGAGGAGATGTGGGTAGATGAAGAGCAATAGAGAGAGGAAGAAGAAAGAGAGAGGGATGAGGAGATGTGGGTAGAGGAAGAGCAAAGAGGAAGAAGAAAGAGAGAGGGATGAGGAGATGTGGGTAGAGGAAGAGCAATAGAGAGAGGGATGGGGAGATGTGGGTAGAGGAAGAGCAATAGAGAGAGGAAGAAGAAAGAGAGAGGGATGAGGAGATGTGGGTAGAGGAAGAGCAATAGAGAGAGGAAGAAGAAAGAGAGAGGGATGAAGAGATGTGGGTAGAGGAAGAGCAATAGAGGAAGAGAGGGATGAGGAAGAGCAATAGAGAGAGGGAAGAAAGGAGATGAGGGATGAGAGAAGAGGAAGAGCAATAGAGAGAGGAAGAAGAAAGAGAGAGGGATGAGGAGATGTGGGTAGATGAAGAGCAATAGAGAGGAAGAAGAAAGAGAGAGGGATGAGGAGATGTGGGTAGAGGAAAAGCAATAGAGAGAGGAAGAAGAAAGAGATGAGGGATAGAGGAAGAGCAATAGGGAAGAGGGATGGGGAGATGTGGGTAGAGGAAGAGCAATAGAGAGAGGGAAGAGGAAGGATAGGGAGAGGGATGAGGAGATGTGGGTAGAGGAAGAGCAATAGAGAGAGGAAGAGGAAGAGAGAGGGATGAGGAGATGTGGGTAGATGAAGAGCAATAGAGAGAGGAAGAAGAAAGAGAGAGGGATGAGGAGATGTGGGTAGAGGAAGAGCAATAGAGAGAGGAAGAAGAAAGAGAGAGGGATGAGGAGATGTGGGTAGAGGAAGAGCAATAGAGAGAGGGATGGGGAGATGTGGGTAGAGAAGAGCAATAGAGAGAGGAAGAAGAAAGAGAGAGGGATGAGGAGATGGGTAGAGGAAGAGCAATAGAGAGAGAGGAAGAAGAAAGAGAGAGGGATGAAGAGATGTGGGTAAAGGAAGAGCAATGAGAGAGGAAGGAAGAGCAAAGAGAGAGGGATGAGGAAGAGCAATAGAGAGAGGAAGAAGAAAGAGAGAGAGAGGGATGAGGAGATGTGGGTAGAGGAAGAGCAATAGAGAGAGGAAGAAGAAAGAGAGAGGGATGAGGAGATGTGGGTAGATGAGGAGATGTGGGAAGAGCAATAGAGAGAGGAAGAAGAAAAGAGAGGGATGAGGGATGAGGAGATGTGGGTAGAGGAAGAGCAATAGAGAGAGGAAGGAAGAGAGAGGGATGAGGGATGAGGAAGAGCAATAGAGAGGAAGAAGAAAAGAGAGGGATGAGGAGATGTGAAGAGCAATAGAGAGAGGAAGAAGCAATAGAGAGAGGGATGAGAAAGAGATGTGGGTAGAGGAAGAGCAATAGAGAAGGAAGAAGAAAAGAGAGGGATGAGGAGATGTGGGTAGAGGAAGAGCAATAGAGAGAGGAAGAAGAAAGAGAGAGGGATGAGGAGATGTGGGTAGAGGAAGAGCAATAGAGAGAGGAAGAAGCAAAGAGAGGAAGAAGAGGATGAGGAGAGCAATAGGGTAGGAAGGAAAAGAGCAATAGAGAGAGGAAGAAGATGTGGGTAAAGGAAGAAGAGAGAGGGATGAGGAGATGTGGGTAGAGGAAGAGCAATAGAGAGAGGAAGAAGAAAGAGAGAGGGATGAGGAGATGTGGGTAGAGGAAGAGCAATAGAGAGAGGAAGGGGAGGGATGAGGAGTGGGTAAAGGAAGAGCAATAGGGAGGAAGAAGGAAGAGCAATGAGGAGAGAGAAGGAAGAGAAGAGAGAGAGGGATGAGGAGATGTGGAGGAAAGAGCAATAGAGAGAGGAAGAAGAAAGAGAGAGGGATGAGGAGATGTGGGTAGATGAAGAGCAATAGAGAGAGGAAGAAGAAAGAGAGAGGGATGAGGAGATGTGGGTAGAGGAGAAAAGCAATAGAGAGAGGAAGAAGAAAGAGAGGGATGAGGAAAGCAATAGGGAGAGGGATGGGGAGATGTGGGTAGAGGAAGAGCAATAGAGAGAGGGATGAGGAAGAGAGAGGGATGAGGAGATGTGGGTAGAGGAAGAGCAATAGAGAGAGGAAGAAGAAAGAGAGAGGGATGAGGAGATGTGGGTAGATGAAGAGCAATAGAGAGAGGAAGAAGAAAGAGAGAGGGATGAGGAGATGTGGGTAGAGGAAAAGCAATAGAGAGAGGAAGAAGAAAGAGAGAGGGATGAGGAGATGTGGGTAGAGGAAGAGCAATAGAGAGAGGGATGGGGAGATGTGGGTAAAGGAAGAGCAATAGAGAGAGGAAGAAGAAAGAGAGAGGGATGAGGAGATGTGGGTAGAGGAAGAGCAATAGAGAGAGGAAGAAGAAAGAGAGAGGGATGAAGAGATGTGGGTAAAGGAAGAGCAATAGAGAGAGGAAGAAGAAAGAGAGAGGGATGAGGAAGAGCAATAGAGAGAGGAAGAAGAAAGAGAGAGAGAGGGATGAGGAGATGTGGGTAGAGGAAGAGCAATAGAGAGAGGAAGAAGAAAGAGAGAGGGATGAGGAGATGTGGGTAGATGAAGAGCAATAGAGAGAGGAAGAAGAAAGAGAGAGGGATGAGGAGATGTGGGTAGAGGAAAAGCAATAGAGAGAGGAAGAAGAAAGAGAGAGGGATGAGGAAGAGCAATAGGGAGAGGGATGGGGAGATGTGGGTAGAGGAAGAGCAATAGAGAGAGGGATGAGGAAGAGAGAGGGATGAGGAGATGTGGGTAGAGGAAGAGCAATAGAGAGAGGAAGAAGAAAGAGAGAGGGATGAGGAGATGTGGGTAGAGGAAGAGCAATAGAGAGAGGAAGAAGAAAGAGAGAGGGATGAGGAGATGTGGGTAGATGAAGAGCAATAGAGAGAGGAAGAAGAAAGAGAGAGGGATGAGGAGATGTGGGTAGAGGAAGAGCAATAGAGAGAGGAAGAAGAAAGAGAGAGGGATGAGGAGATGTGGGTAGAGGAAGAGCAATAGAGAGAGGGATGAGTAAGAGCAATAGAGAGAGGAAGAAGAAAGAGAGAGGGATGAGGAAGAGCAATAGAGAGAGGAAGAAAAAAGAGAGGGATGAGGAGATGTGGGTAGATGAAGAGCAATAGAGAGAGGAAGAAGAAAGAGAGAGGGGTGAGGAGATGTGGGTAGAGGAAGAGCAATAGAGAGAGGAAGAAGAAAGAGAGAGGGATGAGGAAGAGCAATAGAGAGAGGGATGAGGAGATGTGGGTAGAGGAAGAGCAATAGAGAGAGGAAGAAGAAAGAGAGGGATGAGGAGATGTGGGTAGAGGAAGAGCAATAGAGAGAGGAAGAAGAAAGAGAGAGGGATGAGGAAGAGCAATAGAGAGAGGAAGAAGAAAGAGAGAGGGATGAGGAGATGTGGGTAGAGGAAGAGCAATAGAGAGAGGAAGAAGAAAGAGAGAGGGATGAGGAGATGTGGGTAAAGGAAGAGCAATAGAGAGAGGAAGAAGAAAGAGAGGGATGAGGAGATGTGGGTAGAGGAAGAGCAATAGAGAGAGGGATGAGTAAGAGCAATAGAGAGAGGAAGAAGAAAGAGAGAGGGATGAGGAAGAGCAATAGAGAGAGGAAGAAGAAAGAGAGAGGGATGAGGAGATGTGGGTAGATGAAGAGCAATAGAGAGAGGAAGAAGAAAGAGAGAGGGGCGAGGAGATGTGGGTAGATGAAGAGCAATAGAGAGAGGAAGAAGAAAGAGAGAGGGATGAGGAGATGAGGAAGAGCAATAGAGAGAGGGATGAGGAGATGTGGGTAGATGAAGAGCAATAGAGAGAGGAAGAAGAAAGAGAGAGGGATGAGGAGATGTGGGTAGATGTAGAGCAATAGAGAGAGGAAGAAGAAAGAGAGAGGGATGAGGAGATGTGGGTAAAGGAAGAGCAATAGAGAGAGGAAGAAGAAAGAGAGAGGGATGAGGAGATGTGGGTAGAGGAAGAGCAATAGAGAGAGGGATGGGGAGATGTGGGTAAAGGAAGAGCAATAGAGAGAGGAAGAAGAAAGAGAGAGGGATGAGGAGATGTGGGTAGAGGAAGAGCAATAGAGAGAGGAAGAAGAAAGAGAGAGGGATGAAGAGATGTGGGTAAAGGAAGAGCAATAGAGAGAGGAAGAAGAAAGAGAGAGGGATGAGGAAGAGCAATAGAGAGAGGAAGAAGAAAGAGAGAGAGAGGGATGAGGAGATGTGGGTAGAGGAAGAGCAATAGAGAGAGGAAGAAGAAAGAGAGAGGGATGAGGAGATGTGGGTAGATGAAGAGCAATAGAGAGAGGAAGAAGAAAGAGAGAGGGATGAGGAGATGTGGGTAGAGGAAAAGCAATAGAGAGAGGAAGAAGAAAGAGAGAGGGATGAGGAAGAGCAATAGGGAGAGGGATGGGGAGATGTGGGTAGAGGAAGAGCAATAGAGAGAGGGATGAGGAAGAGAGAGGGATGAGGAGATGTGGGTAGAGGAAGAGCAATAGAGAGAGGAAGAAGAAAGAGAGAGGGATGAGGAAGAGCAATAGAGAGAGGAAGAAGAAAGAGAGAGGGATGAGGAGATGTGGGTAGAGGAAGAGCAATAGAGAGAGGGATGAGTAAGAGCAATAGAGAGAGGAAGAAGAGAGAGGGATGAGGAAGAGCAATAGAGAGAGGAAGAAGAAAGAGAGACAGAGGGATGAGGAGATGTGGGTAGATGAAGAGCAATAGAGAGAGGAAGAAGAAAGGGATGAGGAGATGTGGGTAGATGAAGAGCAATAGAGAGAGGAAGAAGAAAGAGAGAGGGATGAGGAGATGTGGATAGATGAAGAGCAATAGAGAGAGGAAGAAGAAAGAGAGAGGGGGAGAAATGGAACGAGAAGTGGGAGGGGATAGAGAGATAGAAAGTGAGAGAGCGCGAGTGACTGAGAGGAAGACTGGGAGATACTGATGTGAAGAAAGAGATTAGGGGTAGGGAGATGGGGAGAGGAACCGAGTGTGGAGAGAGGGGGAATGATGTACAGGACGTTGACAGAGAAAGAGAGTGAGGGAGTTGAGAGAAGAGAACAGGGGAGAGTGTGACAGCTCCATGCCAACCTCAGTGCTCCTGACACAGCAGCTAGCTAGCGTGGCACTGAGAGAGGGAGAGGGACTCGATTCATGCCAAACCCTATGCCCCTGTCAGTGCCATCTTAACTCCCCATGCCAACGTGATGCCCAGCCTGACACAGCAACTAGTCTGTTATTTAGAGAAGGAGGGGTCAAAAACGGATGAAGTATCCTTTTGGTCCCCTCTCTGGTCGTCCATCTTTTCTCTCTCAATTCAATTCAAAGGGCTTTACTGGTATGGGAAACATATGTTTACATTGCCAAAGCAAATGGAATAGACAATAAACAAAAGGGAAATAAACAATGGAAACATTAGTAAACATTACCCTCACAAAAGTTTAAAAGAATATAGACATTTCAAATGTTATAGTATTGGCTATGTACAGTGTTGTAACAATGTGCAAATACAGTGCCTTGCGAAAGTATTCGGCCCCCTTGAACTTTGCGACCTTTTGCCACATTTCAGGCTTCAAACATAAAGATATACAACTGTATTTTTTTGTGAAGAATCAACAACAAGTGGGACACAATCATGAAGTGGAACGACATTTATTGGATATTTCAAACTTTTTTAACAAATCAAAAACTGAAAAATTGGGCGTGCAAAATTATTCAGCCCCTTTACTTTCAGTGCAGCAAACTCTCTCCAGAAGTTCAGTGAGGATCTCTGAATGATCCAATGTTGACCTAAATGACTAATGATGATAAATACAATCCACCTGTGTGTAATCAAGTCTCCGTATAAATGCACCTGCACTGTGATAGTCTCAGAGGTCCGTTAAAAGAGCAGAGAGCATCATGAAGAACAAGGAACACACCAGGCAGGTCTGAGATACTGTTGTGAAGAAGTTTAAAGCCGGATTTGGATACAAAAATATTTCCCAAGCTTTAAACATCCCAAGGAGCACTGCAAGCGATAATATTGAACTGGAAGGAGTATCAGACCACTGCAAATCTACCAAGACCTGGCCGTCCCTCTAAACTTTCAGCTCATACAAGGAGAAGACTGATCAGAGATGCAGCCAAGAGGCCCATGATCACTCTGGATGAACTGCAGAGATCTACAGCTGAGGTGGGAGACTCTGTCCATAGGACAACAATCAGTCGTATATTGCACAAATCTGGCCTTTATGGAAGAGTGGCAAGAAGAAAGCCATTTCTTAAAGATATCCATAAAAAGTGTCGTTTAAAGTTTGCCACAAGCCACCTGGGAGACACACCAAACATGTGGAAGAAGGTGCTCTGATCAGATTAAACCAAAATTGAACTTTTTGGCAACAATGCAAAACGTTATGTTTGGCGTAAAAGCAACACAGCTCATCACCCTGAACACACCATCCCCACTGTCAAACATGGTGGTGGCAGCATCATGGTTTGGGCCTGCTTTTCTTCAGCAGGGACAGGGACGATGGTTAAAATTGATGGGAAGATGGATGGAGCCAAATACAGGACCATTCTGGAAGAAAACCTGATGGAGTCTGCAAAAGACCTGAGACTGGGACGGAGATTTGTCTTCCAACAAGACAATGATCCAAAACATAAAGCAAAATCTACAATGGAATGGTTCAAAAATAAACATATCCAGGTGTTAGAATGGCCAAGTCAAAGTCCAGACCTGAATCCAATCGAGAATCTGTGGAAAGAACTGAAAACTGCTGTTCACAAATGCTCTCCATCCAACCTCACTGAGCTCGAGCTGTTTTGCAAGGAGGAATGGGAAAAAATGTCAGTCTCTCGATGTGCAAAACTGATAGAGACATACCCCAAGCGACTTACACTTGTAATCGCAGCAAAAGGTGGCGCTTCAAAGTTTTAACTTAAGGGGGCTGAATAATTTTGCACGCCCAATTTTTCTGTTTTTGATTTGTTAAAAAAGTTTGAAATATCCAATAAATGTCGTTCCACTTCGTGATTGTGTCCCACTTGTTGTTGATTTTTTACAGTTTTATATCTTTATGTTTGAAGCCTGAAATGTCGCAAAGTTCAAGGAGGCCGAATACTTTCGCAAGGCACTGTAGTTGAAGTAAGAAAGGGAAAATAAATAAACGGATACATTTGTTTTTTTTTCAATGTTTACAATGTTGTTTGTGCTCCGCTCTTTTCGGGCCACAAACCTTGCTGCTGTGACTACACACTGCGGTTTTCTCCTGACAGATTTGGGATTTTATCCATGTTGGATTTGTTTAACATTCTTTGTGGGTCTGTATGATCTGTGGGAAATATGTGTCTCTAATGTGGTCATACATTTGGCAGGAGGTTAGGAAGAGTAGCTCAGTTTCTACCTCATTTTGTGGACAGTGTGCACATAGCCTGTCTTCTCTTGAGAGCCAGGTCTGCCTATGGCGGCCTCTCTCAATAGCAAGGCTATGCTCACAGAGTCTGTACATAGTCAAGGATTTTCACAGTGGTCAGGTATTCTCCCACTGTCTACTGTCTGTTTAGGGCCATATAGCATTCCAATTTGCTCCAATGTGTCAAATAGTTATCTTTTTGCTTTCTCATCATTTGTTTGGGTCTAATTGTATTGCTCTCCTGGGGCTCTGTGGGGTCTGTTTTTGAACAGAGCCCCAGAACCAGCTGCCTGAGGGGATTCTTCTCTAGTTGCCTATCTCTGTAGGTGAGGGCTTTGGGTTTAGGCATCGCTTCCTTTTAGGTGGTTGTAGAATTGAACAGCTCTTTTCTGGATTTTTATAACTAGTGGGTATAGTCATAATTCTGCTCTGCATATATTGTTTGGAGTTTTGCGTTGTACACAAAGTATATTTTTGCAGAATCCTGCATGCAGTCTCAATTGGGTGTTTGTCCCATTTTGTAAATTCTTGGTTGGCGAGTGGACCCCAGACCTAAACCATAGAGGGCAATGGGTTTGATAACTGATTGAAGTATTTTTAGCCAGATCCAAATTGAGATGTTGAGTGTTATGTTCCTTTTGATGACCTCACAACCATAGAGGGAAATGGGTTCAATAACTGATTGAAGTATTTTTTTCCAGATCTTAATTGGGATGTTGAGTTTAATGTTCCTTTTGATGGCATAGAAGGCCCATCTTGCCTTGTCTCTTAGATCGTTCACAGCCTTGTGGAAGTTACCTGTGGTTGATGTTTAGGCCGAGGTAGGTGTAATTCTTTGTGCTCTCGGGCAGGTATTCCCAAACTGGATAGGGGACGCACAATGCCGTCGGGGGTCCGGCAAATAAAAATGTGATTCACTTTTTATTTATTTTTAAATACCATTTATATTTTTCAATAGGGTAATACATTTGGGTGAGTTTTTTTCTCTCGCCTGAGTAGCCTCGTTTCACTGCCAAAAATAAAATTAAACCATCTAGTGTTCAACAAAATAACAACACAATGTCAAATACAGGTACCCTAGTCAAATAATTAACATTCAATCACATTATCCGTTACTCTCTCACTGGCATTCCACTAACGGTCCATATGTAGCCAAACGTAGCTGCTGCTCATTCCGTTTGCTCGAAAATTGATAAATGGTTAAAAAATGTAAGGACGCTTCCATAGAGACACATACCAGCTCTACTGGTAGTACTGCAACTACCAGCAGTACTACACCTGCACCTGTCAACAACACAAGTTGTTCTGCTTCCACGAGCACATCCAATGCTAGCATCAGTCATTCTACATTGGTTGTTAGCCCAGCTAGCATGGACATTGACAGTTGTGAATCTGATGCTACTGCCCCCTTACCCAGGAAAGCACCGAACAACAGACAGGGACGTTGGACCATCATAAAGGCACAAATATGATGAAAATTGCATTTATTTGGGGTTCACTTATATTGGGAGTAGTGCCTTTCCTCAGCCACAGTATGTTATATGTGCAAAAGTACGATCTCACAACTCGATGAAACCTTCACTCTAGCGCAGACATTTAGAAACAAAACATGCCAATTTGAAAAATAAGCTACAGGAGTTTTTTGAGCGAGAATTAAGACGACTTTCAAGTAGTAAGACATGTATAAAAGCAACAGATACCATTAATAAGAAGGGGCTAGAAGCACCTTATATGGTGAGCTACTGAGTGACAAGGACAGGGAAGCCCCTTACCATTGTGGAGGACTTAATTCTTCCTGCTGTCGAGGATATGGTTGGGACATTGCTGGGGGAAAAGGCCGAAAAAACTTTACAGACAATGACTTCATCAAACAACACTGTTTCACGGCGCAACAGTGACATGGCAGGAGATGTTTTGAAACAATTACTGCTTCGCATACAAGCCAGTGAACTCTATGCTTTACAGCTGGATGAGTCAACAGACATGGTGGGCCTGGCACAGCTTCTGGTATATGTCCGTTATGTTTATGCAGGGCCAATTAAGGAAGACATCCTCTTCTGGAAACCAGGACAACAGGAGAATATATTTTTAAAGTACTGGACAGCTTTGTGACATCAAATGGACTTTAGTGGTCTAGATGTGTTGGTATCTGTACTGATGGTGCAAAAGCCATGACAGGGAGACATAGTGGAGTGGTAACGTGCGTGCAAATAGTTGCTCCTAATGCCACTTGGGTACACTGCAGCATTCACTGAGTTGCAATGACATGGGCAGCGACCATGTAACGATTTTACAACATACAGAAGTGTGCTGGTTATCAAGGGGCAAAGTATTGACATGCTTTTTTAAATTGAGAGACAAGCTTAAGGTTTTCTTTACTGACTATCATTTTCATTTGTCTGATCGTTTGCATGATGATGGGTTTCTCACACAAGTGGCCTATCTGGGTGATGTTTTTTCTCGTCTGAATGATCTGAATCTAGGATTACAGGGACTCTCCGCAACTATAATCAATGTGCAGGACAAAATTGAGGCATTATTAAAGAAGTTGGAGCTCTTCTCTGTCTGCGTTAGAAAGGACAACACACAGGACTTTTCATCATTGTATGATTTTTTTGTGTGAAAATGAATACCAGCTTACGGACAACGTTAAATATGATGTAGCGAAGCACCTGAGTGAGTTGGGTGCTCAATTACGCAGGTACTTTCCTGAAACGGATGACACAAACAACTGGATTCGATATCCCTTTCATGCCCTGCCTCCAGTCCACTTACCCATATCTGAACAACAGAGCCTCATCAAAATTGCAACAAGCGGTTCTGTGTAAATGGTATTTAATCAGAAGCCACTGCTACATTCTGGATTGAGCTGCACTCAGAGTTTTCTGCTTTGACAAATCACACTGTTAAGACACTGATGCCCTTTGCAACCACGTACCTATGTGAGAGTGGATTCTCAGCCCTCACTAGCATGAAACTAAATACAGGCACAGACTGTGTGTGGGAAATGATGTAAGACTGAGACTCACTCCAATACAACCCAACATTGCAGAGTTATGAGCATCCTTTCAAGCACACCCTTCTAATTAATCTGTGGTGAGTTATTCACAATTTTCAATGAACAATTAAAGTTTTATATGTAAGATGGTCAAATAAAGAGCAAACTAATTGATTATTATTATATTATTATTTGTGCCCTGGTCCTATAAGAGCTCTTTGTCACTTCCCACGAGCCGGATTGTGACAAAAACTCACACTCATTCTTATGTTTAATAAATGTATTGTATAGTGTGTGTGTGTGGCAGGCTTACAATGATGGCAAAAAAACAAACATTTGAGAGTGCACTGACCCTGGTGCTAGAGGGGGTACACAGCTGGAGGTTGAATGTTTGAAGGGGTACGGGACTATAAAACGTTTGGGAACCACTGCTCTAGAGGAACAGTGTCAGGATAGAATTTGTATTTGTTGTAAAACCTTTTTTGGAAAACCATTATTTTTGTGTTACTGAGATTCATTGTCAGGGCCCAAGTCTGACACAATCTGTGTAGAAGATCTAGGTTCGGCTGTAGGCTCTCCTTGGTTGAGGACAGAAGCACCAGATCATCTGCAAACAGTAGACATTGGATTGCTGAGCCCAGTAGGGTGAGGCCGTGCACTGCAGACTGTTCTAGTGCCCTCACCAATTGATGTATATAAAAAAAGAAACTTCTCTTCCTCTTACTGTCAACTGCGTTTATTTTCAGAAAACTTAACGTGTAAATATTTGTATGAACATAACAAGATTCAACAACTGAGACTTAAACTGAACAGGTTCCACAGACATGTGACTAACAGAAATTGAATAATGTGTCCCTGAACAAAGGGGGGTCAAAATCAAAAGTAACAGTCAGTATCTGGTGTGGCCACCAGCTGCATTAAGTACTGCAGTGCATCCTCCTCCTCATGGACTGCACCAGATTTGCCGGTTCTTGCTGTGAGATGTTGATCAAATAATTTAAATGTTGAAAGATAATGATTAAATAATTCCACTCTGAATCCTTATAATTGTATGAAATGGATTAGAATCATAAAATTATAATTAATGATGTGTGTAGTTTTAGTCAGAATTAGGGTAAAACAATATATCTGTACAATATATCTTTATAGTATCTTAAACACAGACTGAGCTAAATTCGGTGCCGACCTGGCTATGAGAGATTTGGGAGAGGGCAGGGAGTAATTCTCACGGTCTCCCTAATCTTGGTGGAGGACAGGGAGTGCTTCTCACGCTCTCCCTAATCTTGGTGGAGGACAGGGAGTGCTTCTCACGCTCTCCCTAATCTTGGTGGAGGACAGGGAATGCTTCTCACGCTCTCCCTAATGTTGGTGGAGGACAGGGAGTGCTTCTCACGCTCTCCCTAATCTTGGTGGAGGACAGGGAGTGATTCTCACGGTCTCCCTAATCTTGGTGGAGGGCAGGGAGTGCTTCTCACACTCTCCCTAATCTTGGTGGAGGACAGGGAGTGCTTCTCACGCTCTCCCTAATCTTGGTGGAGGACAGGGAGTGCTTCTCACGCTCTCCCTAATCTTGGTGGAGGACAGGGAGTGCTTCTCACGGTCTCCCTAATCTTGGTGGAGGACAGGGAGTGATTCTCACGGTCTCCCTAATCTTGGTGGAGGACAGGGAGTGATTCTCACGCTCTCCCTAATCTTGGTGGAGGACAGGGAGTGATTCTCACGGTCCCCCTAATCTTTGTCGGCTGGGTAGTGATACAGGATGTGCGTAGGATACCTACTGTTTGTGTGTGAAGGTATGTGCGTAAGGAGCCAGTATAAAATGGATGGTTTTGTACAATGGACTAGGACATCCTCATGAATAAACATTTCGGCTATTGTAGCTAGGACTGTCTGTTTCATTCAACCATAATCTTACAAATTCAGTTTATGAACATTGAGAACATAATTCACGTAACAGATGTTACGCCACTCTTCCACCAAGGAACCTGCAAGTTCCCAGAAAATTCTGGGGGGAATGACCCTAGTTCTCACCCTCTGATCAAACAGGTCCCGAACGTGCTCAATGGGATTACAATCCCGACTATTCGCTGGCCATGGCAGAACACTGACATTCCTGTCTTGCAGGAAATCACTCACAGAACGAGCAGTATGGCTGGTGGCATTCTCATGCTGGAGGGTCATGTCAGGATGAACCTGTAGGAAGGGTACCACATGAGGGAGGAGAACATCTTCCCTGTAACGCAGAGCATGTAGATTGCCTGCAATGACAACAAGCTAAGTCCGATGATGCTGTGACACACCGTCCCAGACCATGACGGACCCTCCACCTCCAAATCGATCCGGCTCCAGAGTACAGGCCTTGGTGTAACGCTCATTCCTTCCACGATAAACGCAAATCCGACCATCACCCCTGTTGAGACAAAACCGCTATTTGTCAGAGAAGAGTACTTTTTGCGGGTCCTGTCTGGTCCAGCGACGGTGGGTTTGTTTCCATAGGTGATGTTGTTGCCGGTGATGTCTGGTGAGGACCTGCCTTACAACAGGCCCTCAGTCCAGCCTCTCTCAGCCTATTGCGGACAGTCTGAGCACTGATGGAGGAATTGTGCGTTCCTGGTGTAACTCGGGCAGTTGTTGTTGCCATCCTGTACCTGTCCCGCAGGTGTGATGTTCGGATGTACCGATCCTGTGCAGGTGTTGTTACACGTGGTCTGCCACTGCGAGAATGATCAGCTGTCCGTCCTGTCTCCCTGTAGCGCTGTCTTAGGCGTCTCACAGTACGGACATTGCAATTTATTGCCCTGGCCACATCTGCAGTCCTCGTGCCTCCTTTCAGCATGCCTAAGGCACATTCACGCAGATTGGCAGGGACCCTGGGCATCTTTCTTTTGGTGTTTTTCAGTCAGTAGAAAGGCCTCTTTAGTGTCCTAAATTTTCACAACTGTGACCTTAATTGCCTAGCGTCTGTAAGCTGTTAGTGTTTTAACTTAGGGACATGCGTCCCACTAGCGGAGTGCGCGCAATCAAATAAAAATGATGGATATTAAACATTTAGGTGTCTTATATCGGCGGAAAGCTTAAATTCTTGTTAATCTAACTGCACTGTCCGATTTACAGTAGCTATTACAACGAAAACATGCCATGCCATTGTTTGAGGACGGTGCCCCACGTCAAAATATTTTACAGGTTTCATACATTCACAAATAACGATTAATCATTCACTTACTTTTTGAAAATCTTCCTCTGATTTGTCATCCAAAGGGTCCCAGCAATAACATGTATTGTCGTTTTGTTAGATAAAGTCCTTCTTTATATCCCAAAAAGTCAGTTTAGTTAGCACCATCGATTTGAGTAATCCACTCGTTCAACGTGCAGAGAAAGCAATCCGAAAATCTACCCCTAAACTTTGTTTCAACAAGTCAAAATACGTTTCTATTCACTCCTCAGATGCCCTAAAATGTAATCAAACTATAATATTTCTTGCGGAAAGAAGTTTGTAAACACAAATTTCCAAGACTGTGTCCCTGTAATAAAACTGATATTTCTTATTCGTTTTTGAAGTTACAAGCCTGAAACCTTGAACATAGACTGCTGACAGCCTGTGGAAGCCATTGGAATTTCATCCAGGGAGCTAATTTTCAATATGACCTTTTGCGTGCCTTTCTAAGAGGATGGTCTCTCTCAAAAAAAAATCGGGTTGGTTTTTCTTTGGATTTTCTCCTAAATTATTTTAACATTTCTACAAACCTCAAAGTGTTTTCTTTCCAATGGTACCAATTATATGCATATCCTGGATTCAGGGCCTGAGCAACAGGCAGTTTTCTTTGGGCATGTCATTCAGGTGGAAATTGAGAAAAAAGGGGCCTAGCCCTAAGAAGTTTTAACGACCGTTCCACAGGGGCATGTTCATTAATTGTTTATGGTTCATTGAGCAAGCATGGGAAACAGTGTTTAAACCCTTTACAATGAAGATCTGTGAAGTTATTTTGATTTTTACGAATGATCTTTGTAAGACAGGGTCCTGAAAAGGGGACCTTTCTTTTTTTGCTGAGTTTATGTTGCATCCCTCTGTCTCCCCTCTCTCTCTCTACTCTCTCTCTCTCTTGTCTCTTCTCTCCCTCTCTCTCTCTCCTCTCTCTGTCCTCTCTCTACTATCTCTCTCTTTGTCTCTCTCTCTACTTTCTCTCCTGTGTCTAAAGTCTTGTTGTGTATTCACTGCATTCTAACTGTCTCTGGGCTCCCTCTAGTGGTGAATTGTGACTGGTACACTGGTGAGTGTTCCATCTCAGTTGATTACTTAGGTTGTATCAGCTAGTTTATTATTGCTAGTGTATTACAGCAATGTTTGAATATCCGAAAATAGGTGTACTGTAATGTACTGTATGTGTCTGTCGTTATAAGGAGTGCTTTCCTCTTGCTTAGCATGACAGTGAGAAGTGCATGATGCCCTGTAACAACCCACATGTGAACACTTTGGAGAGTACTGTATTTAGACCCAGTCACAGTCTCCTAAGCCCTTCACTAACACACACACATTTGAAATACTTCATTTGAATCCACCATACAAATGTACAAAAAAAGGATCCAAACATTTCAAAGGTCCCTGTCTACATGGCACTCCAGGGTACAGGAAGCACCTCCTTCTCCAAACAGCTAGACTGCCCACGACAGCTGAAACAGAGCAGTACCTAGCCAATTGCATTGCTGTAGTTTTGTCAGCCCGCAATCTTGAGGCCACACACTGCAAGCCTGTGTACGTGGTCAAGACTGCCACCACCAGCTTGTACCTCCACCCAGGCTGTCCCAGCACCACGAGCTTGTACCTCCACCCAGGCTGTCCCAGCACCACCAGCTTGTACCTCCACCCAGGCTGTCCCAGCACCACCAGCTTGTACCTCCACCCAGGCTGTCCCAGCACCACCAGCTTGTACCTCCACCCAGGCTGTCCCAGCACCACCAGCTTGTACCTCCACCCAGGCTGTCCCAGCACCACGAGTGGCTGGTACTGAAGCAGCTTGTCAGAAAAGGCTGCTCCATGTAGCCGTCCAATCAGCACCTCCCCCTGACCTCCCCACAAATATATCTGGTGTATTTGGTACACAGGAAAACACATCATCATCAACATCAAACCATCTTCCACTTACACAAGAATGTTTCTGCATGTGTGCTGTTGGTGAGACCACTTGTCTCAACTCGCTGGCTATCAGGCCAACACGGTGGTCATACACAGATGTGTAAGTCCTTGTATGAACAGCAGCCATTCACAACATGGGAAATGGACTCCATTACATTTGACTCGTGTAGAATACAACATGACTCATGGTTTGCATGGTACCAGAGTGCTACATTGTATTTTGTTGAAGGCACAGTTATGCCGAAACGTTTACCCAGTAAATACCTGGGAGTCTATAGTGTGTAAGACTCTTTATTTGTTTTATAGCTCATAGAACTTGCAGCCTCGCCTTAACAGCAAAGGTGAGAATGTCCTCGCCAACGGCAGCATTCTGGTACATGGGAGTGGTCAGCACAGTCCAGAGCAGTGAGTTTCCCCTGCAGCCTCAGGCCGGTCCAGTGTTGCAGGAGCTGCATCCGTCTGATACCGAGGAGTGTTGTCCTGCATGTAGGATGAGATGTTCCATCATGGGTGACAGAAGTCTCCACAACAACACCGCGATCTGCCACAACTGCATCAGAGGCCGTCACTGGCTCAGTTTCCATATCAGTCCGTGTCCACCTGAGCTCCACTCCAGTCCTGTTCCACAGGTCGTTGATGTCCAGCCAGTCTGACCAGACTCCAAAGCCCTCAGCACGAGTGTCCAATTTTCCATTGGCCTTCCTCCTGAAGCCCAGGAAGTTGTCCTCAGTGTCCTTGGCCAGTGAACTGTAAACTAGTCCATAAAAAGGGGTTTTATTGTCTTTAGGAATTCGGTCATATCTGCAATAGATCTCATCCCCCACACAAGCCTTTAGATGCTGTGACACCCTGTGGAGATTGGGCCTGGATGATCAGGTTACTGTAACTTGGTATCGTTTGATTGTTCAATGGTGGTTGTTTTGATTTGAAAGAGTTACACCCTCAAATGTTCTAAATGGAATGAAATGCCTTTGATCTGCTTCTTATCTTGCGTCCTGCCCATAGAATAAGGTTGTATGAAATGCTTCTATTGATTCAGCCTAAGTAGTTCTGTTATGTTCATGCTTTGTAACTCAAGGATCTTCATGCCTAGAATAATGCCTTTACCTTTATTTAAATAGGCAAGCCAGTTAGGAACAAATTCTTATTTTCATTCACGGCCTAGGAACAGTGGGGTAACTGCCTTGTTCAGGGGCAGAACGACAGATTTTTACCTTGTCAGCTCGGGGATTCGATCTTGCAACCTTTCGGTTACAGTCCAATGCTCTAACCACAAGGCTACCTGCTGCCCTGTTCATTTTACAATGTTAATACTTGCCTTGATATATCTCAAATAGTATTTGAGCCCAGGGTTGGTGGTGTGTCCACCCTTCTCATCGTGACTGTCTTGCCGTCAGGACTATGAGAGCCGCTCCAGCTACATGGTGTCTCCGAATGGCGTGGTTTCTCCCAGCAGCTCCTGCTCTCCGCTTCTGACCCCGCTGGTGGCGCATCACTACCTCCAGCTCCTCCAACAGCAGATCCAGCAGCAGCAGCAACACACACAGGTGGCCGTCGCACAGGTGAGAGAGAGAGAGACACACACACACACATTTATGATACACACGGTCTTGTACAGCTAACCTTGTGGGGACACACAATTCAGTCCCATTCAAAATCCTATTTTCCCTAAACCTAAACCTAACCTGTACTATTACCTTAACCCTAACCTTAACCCAAAAACCTAGCCTTAACCCTGAACCTAACCCTAGCTCCTAAACCTAACCCTAGCTCCTAACCCTAAACCTAACCTAACCCTAGCTCCTAAACCTAACCCTAACACAAAACTAACCCTAGCTCCTAACCCTTAACATAATTCTAACCCTAACACTTATTCTAACCTTAACACTAAACCCCCTAGAAACAGCATTTGACCTTGTGGGGACAAACAAAATGGCCCCACAAGAATAGTTAAACACGTCCACAGATGCAAACACACATTCACATACACATTTATGACACACACACAGTCTTGTATAACTGACCTTGTGAACACACACAATTCAGTCCCATTCAAAATCCTATTTTCCATAACCCTAAACCTAACCTTAACCCAAAAACCTAGCTCCTAACCCTAACCCTAAAACTAATCCTAGCTCCTAACCCTTAACCTAACACTAATTCTAACCTTAACCCTAACCCTAAAACTAATCCTAGCTCCTAACCCTTAACCTAACACTAATTCTAACCTTAACCCTAACCCTAAAACTAATCCTAGCTCCTAACCCTTAACCTAACACTAATTCTAACCTTAACCCTAACCCTAAAACTAATCCTAGCTCCTAACCCTTAACCTAACGCTAATTCTAACCTTAACCCTAAATCCTCTAGAAATAGCATTGGTGGGAGACAAACAAAATGTCGCCAGTTGGTTAAATTGTAGTTAAAAAAAAAAAGTTTTACTATTCTAGTTGAACACACACACACACACCAAGCTATTGTATATCTGAGGTCCAGATGTCTGGTCAGTGAGACACAGTTGTCCTCCTCAGGCATCAGCTGACCACCACACGCTCTTTATCGGTTTCTACTGCGTTACATTCACTAGGTCATCCTGTACACCAGTCCAGTGGCTCAGGACATTGTGGTAGCAATGCCAGGGTGGTGAGTTCGATTCCCGCTGGCGTTGTCAGTATATAAATGTATGCACACATTGTTTTAAGTTGTATTGTATAAAAGCGTCTGCTAAATTGCATATATTGTACATACACGTGCAACGGTTAATTCATTCATGCACATAATATAACCAGCCCTACAGTGCACAAAATATAACCAGCCCTACAGTGCAGATAATATAACCAGCCCTACAGTACACATAATATAACCAGCCCTACAGTGCACATAATATAACCAGCCCTACAGTACACATAATATAACCAGCCCTACAGTGCACATAATATAACCAGCCCTACAGTACACATAATATAACCAGCCCTACAGTACACATAATATAACCAGCCCTACAGTACACATAATATAACCAGCCCTACAGTACACATAATATAACCAGCCCTACAGTACACATAATATAACCAGCCCTACAGTGCACATAATATAACCAGCCCTACAGTGCACATAATGTAATCAGCCTTACAGTACACATAATATAACCAGCCCTACAGTGCACATAATATAACCAGCCCTACAGTACACATAATATAACCAGCCCTACAGTACACATAATATAACCAGCCCTACAGTACACATAATATAACCAGCCCTACAGTACACATAATATAACCAGCCCTACAGTGCACATAATATAACCAGCCCTACAGTGCACATAATGTAATCAGCCTTACAGTACACATAATATAACCAGCCCTACAGTACACATAATATAACCAGCCCTACAGTGCACATAATATAACCAGCCCTACAGTGCACATAATGTAATCAGCCTTACAGTACACATAATATAACCAGCCTTACAGTACACATAATATAACCAGCCCTACAGTACACATAATATAACCAGCCCTACAGTACACATAATATAACCAGCCCTACAGTACACATAATATAATAATATAACCAGCCCTACAGTACACATAATATAACCAGCCCTACAGTACACATAATATAACCAGCCCTACAGTACACATAATATAACCAGCCCTACAGTACACATAATATAACCAGCCCTACAGTACACATAATATAACCAGCCCTACAGTACACATAATATAACCAGCCCTACAGTACACATAATATAACCAGCCCTACAGTACACATAATATAACCAGCCCTACAGTACACATAATATAACCAGCCCTACAGTACACATAATATAACCAGCCCTACAGTACACATAATATAACCAGCCCTACAGTACACATAATATAACCAGCCCTACAGTACACATAATATAACCAGCCCTACAGTACACATAATATAACCAGCCCTACAGTACACATAATATAACCAGCCCTACAGTACACATAATATAACCAGCCCTACAGTACACATAATATAACCAGCCCTACAGTACACATAATATAACCAGCCCTACAGTACACATAATATAACCAGCCCTACAGTACACATAATATAACCAGCCCTACAGTGCACATAATATAACCAGCCCTACAGTGCACATAATATAACCAGCCCTACAGTACACATAATATAACCAGCCTTACAGTACACATAATATAACCAGCCCTACAGTACACATAATATAACCAGCCCTACAGTACACATAATATAACCAGCCTTACACATAATATAACCAGCCTTACAGTACACATAATATAACCAGCCTTACAGTACTGTAGTACTGATGTGCAATGGGGGACTGACTGTCTGGCTTAATCACGGCATCATGTGCCTCATTTGGCACTCTTGTCTGCCTGTCTCTCTGCTGCATGACCACTAGGGAGCACTGCCATCACAGCTATGTAAGGATACACGTATTCATGTGCACTTACATGCACACACACACAACACAACACAACGGGGACAGAGTGATTCAGTCTGCTATTGTTGTAGACAGTTAGCCTGGAAGGCAGAACACAAACACAGAGTTATTTATATTTTTCATGTCTTTTCCCAGTCGTTCCCAGAGGTTTGCAGATGCGCATCGTCAGACTATAATGAGCTCACCGTGAATTATATTAACAAATAATAGTGGGAACCCGTCATTCTTTTCAATTTCAGGTCCGGGAAATTCCATCTAATTAGATTTTCAACTGCAGTCTCTTGGATGATGTCTGGGGGGGGGGGGGGGGGGGTCGGGCTGTAGCATGAAGTAGAATTTTTCAAACAGAAAAAAACTTACTGACAGACACACACTGTTATAAACACACACACACACACACACACACACACACACACACACACACTTCCTCAAACTCCATCCCCATTATCATCAGTCCCACTAGGCACAGTTCTGATTCCTGATCCCCCCTCTTTCCTGCTCATCTCCCCCACTCAGGTGCAGCTCCTGAAGGATCAGATGTCAGTGGAGACCGCAGCTCGTGTAGAGGCTCAGGCTCGTGTCCACCAGCTGCTACTACAGAACAGAGACCTGCTCCAGCACCTGTCCCTGCTGGTCACACAGCTCAAACACCTGGAGAGCAAGGCACCGGGACCGGGGGAGAGACACACAGCTGGACTGGGACCGGGGGAGAGACAGGGTCACAGTAAGTCACCTGCACTAACTATACGAACCAGAACAATTCAGTTGAATATACAGTACAGGTAAAACAGTCATTCTCCATTGAGCATGCTTGTTAATCCAGGACTTTATACAGTGAGGCAAAAAAGTATTTAATCAGCCACCAATTGTGCAAGTTCTCCCACTTAAAAAGATGAGAGAGGCCTGTAATTTTCATCATAGGTACACTTCAACTATGACAGACAAAATGGAGAGAAAAAAATCCAGAAAATCACATTGTAGGATTTTTAATGAATTTATTTGCAAATTATGGTGGAAAATAAGTATTTGGTCACCTACAAACAAGCAAGATTTCTGGCTCTCACAGACCTGTAACTTCTTCTTTAAGAGGCTCCTCTGTCCTCCACTCGTTACCTGTATTAATGGCACCTGTTTGAACTTGTTATCAGTATAAAAGACACCTGTCCACAACCTCAAACAGTCTCACTCCAAACTCCACTATGGCCAAGACCAAAGAGCTGTCAAAGGACACCAGAAACAAAATTGTAGACCTGCACCAGGCTGGGAAGACTGAATCTGCAATAGGTAAGCAGCTTGGTTTGAAGAAATCAACTGTGGGAGCAATTATTAGGAAATAGAAGACATACAAGACCACTGATAATCTCCCTCGATCTGGGGCTCCACGCAAGATCTCACCCCGTGGGGTCAAAATGATCACAAGAACGGTGAGCAAAAATCCCAGAACCACACGGTGGGACCTAGTGAATGACCTGCAGAGAGCTGGGACCAAAGTAACAAAGCCTCCCATCAGTAACACACTACGCCGCCAGGGACTCAAATCCTGCAGTGCCAGACGTGTCCCCCTGCTTAAGCCAGTACATGTCCAGGCCCGCCTGAAGTTTTCTAGAGAGCATTTGGATGATCCAGAAGAATATTGGGAGAATGTCATATGGTCAGATGAATCCAAAATATAACTTTTTGGTAAAAACTCAGCTCGTCGTGTTTGGAGGACAAAGAATGCTGAGTTGCATCCAAAGAACACCATACCTACTGTGAAGCATGGGGGTGGAAACATCATGATTTGGGGCTGTTTTTCTGCAAAGGGACCAGGACGACTGATCCGTGTCAAGGAAAGAATGAATGGGGCCATGTATCGTGAGATTTTGAGTGAAAACCTCCTTCCATCATCAAGGGCATTGAAGATGAAACGTGGCTGGGTCTTTCAGCATGACAATGATCCCAAACACACCGCCCGGGCAACGAAGGAGTGGCTTCGTAAAAAGCATTTCAAGGTCCTGGAGTGGCCTAGCCAGTCTCCAGATCTCAACCCCATAGAAAATCTTTGGAGGGAGTTGAAAGTCCGTGTTGCCCAGCAACAGCCTCAAAACATAACCTCTCTAGAGGAGATCTGCATGGAGGAATGGGTCAAAATACCAGCAACAGTGTGTGAAAACCTTGTGAAGACTTACAGAATACGTTTGACCTCTGTCATTGCCAACAAAGGGTATATAACAAAGTATTGAGATAAACTTTTGCTATTGACCAAATACTTTTTTTCTCTCATTTTGTCTGTCATAGTTGAAGTGTACCTATGATGAAAATTACAGGCCTCTCTCATCTTTTTAAGTGTGAGAACTTCTACAATTGGTGGCTGACTAAAAACTTTTTTGCCCCACTGTATGTGTCCAGGACACTGGCCCTGCATGTACAACAGTTCATCATCAAGGACAGATCACACTTACATACCAACATTTAGGAAATGCACATTGCTAAGCAAGCTAAGCAATCATAGACCCACACAAACACACACACACACACACACACACCTACACACACGCATACACACACACGCGCGCATACAAACACATACGCACACACGCGCATACAAACACATATACACACGCGCATACAAACACATACACACACGCGCATACAAACACATACGCACACGCGCATACAAACACATACACACACGCATACAAACACAGTAGAAATACCCTGATAAAATACAGGTCAAATAGATGCTGGTTCATTTTTGGCTGTGGCTAGATTTAATTTCCCAGCCTGAATACAACTGAAGAAGTCTTGAACTCAAAATTGTACTGAAGTATTTACTATAAATATGTACTTAAGGATCAAACATTTGAAAGTTTTGTAAACCTATCAGATGCTTAATCATTTGAATCAACTTAAACCTCCTCATCAGACTCCTCCCTCTGCTGCGTCACCCTCTTTGCACCCTCCATGATGGCACTGATTGCGGGGCTTATGGGTGTCTGCCTTTTCCACCGAATTGATGCCAACAAACTTTGACTCGATCTTGCCCTTGTGACAGAATCTGACATAAACTAACTCCTCCTCTTTCACATAACTGTCTGTGGAGCCATCTGACATTATGGAGGGAAATGTTGTGTTTTTCAGATTCTCTCTGATGTTGTTTCTCTCCACCTCTGCAATATGGTGCAAAAACTATTTGCCCTGCTTCTTATTTCTGTATGTTGAGCCCACAGCGATTCCTTTCTTTTTCATCTGAACTGCAAAAATCAAACATCATATTAATACTATAATATTTGAATATACAATCATGTTATCCAATATAGCAGGCAGCTAAATTATCCTTCTACGCTTTGTTTACTCAAGGATCAACACTATAAGGTCGCTAAAGTCAATTGTGTCACAATGCTTTAAAATGTAAACAGCATCTGGAGACAAACATTAAAATAGAATGTTACAGAGCCATGGAGTTCCATGTCAGCATCAGTAGGCCTATCATTTGGTTGTATTTATACACTATTTTGAGGTGAACCAAAGCTAATCAAGAGCTGAGAAATAACCTACAATACTGGACAACGTCTGTTAAATAGACTTGAAAAAACTAGCTACAAAAGTACTAGTCTAGCTACACGAGTAACAACATTTTCACTTCCTCACACATCCACTCCAAGTCAGAAAGTGGTCTCGCCTTCTTGCCAATGGCACGTAGAGTCCTAAACAGTATCTGGACACAGACACGCAGGCAATGTGACACTTGCTGTGTTCATGGTCACAAATGTTCTCCAGCTTCATCGTTTTATTTCCGATGACAAATTAGTTGTTTCTGCTTTTATCTTTAGCATACTGGCGACACACAGAACAACTCATCACCACAGCCTCAGCATCATACTGTAGCCAGCCTCTTGAGACTCCTTTATCTCCAAACCTCCATTTCTCACAAAACATTGTTTTTTGTGTGATTCGTCCTCCTTTTCTTCGGTGGGTTTTCGTTTCAAAGGTTGGCTTACTCCATGTAAATGTCACCACATAACAGCTATTTAATGAACGGTAGCTAGCAGCAGACCCATGGCAAGTGAGCGATGTCAAGTAGTTGATGTCCTGTACGGTAAACAGTGCCACGGAACTAGGAGCATTAGAGGCGGTCTGTGGTCAAATGGAAAACATGAGTCATTTCCTCCTAGACATCAGGACAGATATTTTATTACATTAATATTTTGGTACAAACATTTACACCCCAGTGTGGTGGATAGCCTTCTGAGATTTACCCTCCAGTGTGGTATATAGCCTTCTGAGATTTACCCTCCAGTGTGGTGTATAGCCTTCTGAGATTTACCCTCCAGTGTGGTTTATAGCCTTCTGAGATTTACCCTCCAGTGTGGTGTATAGCCTTCTGAGATTTACCCTCCAGTGTGGTGTATAGCCTTCTGAGATTTACCCTCCAGTGTGGTGTATAGCCTTCTGAGATTTACCCTCCAGTGTGGTTTATAGCCTTCTGAGATTTACCCTCCAGTGTGGTGTATAGCCTTCTGAGATTTACCCTCCAGTGTGGTGTATAGCCTTCTGAGATTTACCCTCCAGTGTGGTGTATAGCCTTCTGAGATTTACCCTCCAGTGTGGTGTATAGCCTTCTGAGATTTACCCTCCAGTGTGGTGTATAACCTTCTGAGATTTACCCTCCAGTGTGGTGTATAGCCTTCTGAGATTTACCCTCCAGTGTGGTGTATAGCCTTCTGAGATTTACCCTCCAGTGTGGTGTATAGCCTTCTGAGATCTACCCTCCAGTGTGGTGTATAGCCTTCTGAGATTTACCCTCCAGTGTGGTGTATAGCCTTCTGAGATTTACCCTCCAGTGTGGTGTATAGCCTTCTGAGATTTACCCTCCAGTGTGGTGTATAGCCTTCTGAGATTTACCCTCCAGTGTGGTGTATAGCCTTCTGAGATCTACCCTCCAGTGTGGTGTATAGCCTTCTGAGATTTACCCTCCAGTGTGGTGTATAGCCTTCTGAGATTTACCCTCCAGTGTGGTGTATAGCCTTCTGAGATCTACTCGCCAAATGGAAAACCTACCCCCATTTAGCGCTTGGCAGGTGTTCATTTTGGACCGTGTGTTTGTGTCTTTTTGTGTGTGTGTGTGTGTGTGTGTGTGTGTGTGTGTGTGTGTGTGTGTGCAGACTTGTTTGTAGTTTTTGTTTGTTTAGTTTTATGTTGTATACATGGCAGTTAAAAGCTGAATTGCGTATACAAAAGCATATAACAAACTACAACAAATCCAAAATAATAACATTGTATCACCACAGATAGGAAGTTAGGTACTGGAAGGATGAGTGATGAATTGAAGCAGTTCAGATGGCGTTACGAGAGGAGGAACTTCAGGTATGGATGGTCACGGAGGTGAGACAGTTAGGTCCGCATCCTCAACAGTGCACCTATAGAGATATGAGCCCAGTTCACTTTTCTGTCCCCAATGTCCTTTCTCCGGGCTTTGTAGCTTGATGGTTAGCTCTCTAGCTAGCTACTAATCTCCACGAACTCTGTGTATCACCCACTTGGGTGAAGCTAACGTTACTGCTGCCACACGGTGCTGAAAGCTCACCACTAGGGCTGCGCAATTAATCACAATCAAATTCAATCCATAGCTAGCTAGCTGCTGCACTCTAAAAAGAAAAGGTTCCTGGAGTATCCTTCAGGGGTTCTTCAAATTGAAACTGTGGGGGAACCCCTATAAGTTCTTCAAAGAACCCCTTTTAATGGATCCTCAAAGAACCTTTTGAAGAACCATTTCGGTTATTAATAATGATAAGCATAACAATAACAACAATAATAACAATAACACAATATTTTAGTTGTCCGTGTTTATTATGGTTTTAGTGGCAAAGCAGAATAAAATAATCCAAAGAGAGGTAAACTCCCAGCAGAGCCCCAAGTCTAATGTGTATATCCTCTGGCCTGTTTAAACTCCCAGCAGAGCCCCAAGTCTAATGTGTATATCCTCTGGCCTGTTTAAACTCCCAGCAGAGCCCCAAGTCTAATGTGTATATCCTCTGGCCTGTTTAAACTCCCAGCAGAGCCCCAAGTCTAATGTGTATATCCTCTGGCCTGTTTAAACTCCCAGCAGAGCCCAAGTCTAATGTGTATATCCTCTGGCCTGTTTAAACTCCCAGCAGAGCCCCAAGTCTAATGTGTATATCCTCTGGCCTGTTTAAACTCCCAGCAGAGCCCCAAGTCTAATGTGTATATCCTCTGGCCTGTTTAAACTCCCAGCAGAGCCCCAAGTCTAATGTGTATATCCTCTGGCCTGTTTAAACTCCCAGCAGAGCCCAAGTCTAATGTGTATATCCTCTGGCCTGTTTAAACTCCCAGCAGAGCCCAAGTCTAATGTGTATATCCTCTGGCCTGTTTAAACTCCCAGCAGAGCCCAAGTCTAATGTGTATATCCTCTGGCCTGTTTAAACTCCCAGCAGAGCCCAAGTCTAATGTGTATATCCTCTGGCCTGTTTAAACTCCCAGCAGAGCCCCAAGTCTAATGTGTATATCCTCTGGCCTGTTTAAACTCCCAGCAGAGCCCAAGTCTAATGTGTATATCCTCTGGCCTGTTTAAACTCCCAGCAGAGCCCAAGTCTAATGTGTATATCCTCTGGCCTGTTTAAACTCCCAGCAGAGCCCAAGTCTAATGTGTATATCCTCTGGCCTGTTTAAACTCCCAGCAGAGCCCAAGTCTAATGTGTATATCCTCTGGCCTGTTTAAACTCCCAGCAGAGCCCAAGTCTAATGTGTATATCCTCTGGCCTGTTTAAACTCCCAGCAGAGCCCCAAGTCTAATGTGTATATCCTCTGGCCTGTTTAAACTCCCAGCAGAGCCCCAAGTCTAATGTGTATATCCTCTGGCCTGTTTAAACTCCCAGCAGAGCCCAAGTCTAATGTGTATATCCTCTGGCCTGTTTAAACTCCCAGCAGAGCCCAAAGTCTAATGTGTATATCCTCTGGCCTGTTTAAACTCCCAGCAGAGCCCCAAGTCTAATGTGTATATCCTCTGGCCTGTTTAAACTCCCAGCAGAGCCCCAAGTCTAATGTGTATATCCTCTGGCCTGTTTAAACTCCCAGCAGAGCCCAAGTCTAATGTGTATATCCTCTGGCTTGTTTAAACTCCCAGCAGAGCCCAAGTCTAATGTGTATATCCTCTGGCCTGTTTAAACTCCCAGCAGAGCCCCAAGTCTAATGTGTATATCCTCTTCCGTGTTGATGTTAATGTGTTGATGTTCTCCATATCCATAGCCAGAATGATTTAGCAGTGCATGGTGATAACAGGTTTCCTGTTATATTCATCAGAGGTGTAGGGAGGGTGAAGTCTGGGAATCCAAAAAATAGTAATTATACAGATGATTAACAAAACATGCACACGACAATATTCATACCTTGGTTTTGATAATGGTTTTCATACATACCTTGTCCACAAAGTAGAGGCCTATGTGTTGTTTTATTGAAGAGGGAAAGGGAAAGGGGGATACCTAGTCAGTTGTACAACTGAATGCATTCAACTGAAATGTGTCTTCTGCATTTAACCCAACCCCTCTGAATCAGAGAGGTGCAGGGGGCTGCCTTGATCATATACCAATACCAATTGAATACCTTTGTATGCATCCTCGTCTGTATACCTGCAGACAGACTCAAAAGTGAGCAAGTTCAGTCATCTGCAGCCAACACAGCCAGCCTTCAACACATTCTTACCTCTTTGTTGATTGATATCCATTGAATTGTGTCCATTTTCTGTTTTAGAAATATTTGCACAAATCTGAAAGGATAGATGGTATCATCATAAAACAATATCCATTTAGATCATATAAGGGACTAACCTTAAATTGAGGAGATCTTTACATGTTTCAGTTACTGTTAGTGCCTGAACCTGCTGTCTTTTCAAATCCAAATGTTTCGATCGGCCAGTTAGGTCCTTGAAAGAACCCCCCACCAACTAATGAGGTTCTATGAACCACACCTCCTATGGGGTTCTTGGAAGAACCTTTTGGGGGCCATTTTCAGTGCCAAGAACCCTAAGGTTCTTCAAAGAACTTTGAGGATCTTAGAAGAAGCCTTGTTGAAGCCCTCGTTTTTAGAGTGTAGTTATCTTAGCCAAACAAGACAACAACAGTCTTTCATCTTGATCATGATGACCAATTAAAACAAATTCAAAAGAGCAATCAAAACACAAATAGCTTGATGCCCCAAAAACATCTAAATGAATGGGACCTGTCAGCCATTGCTACCAGTACGGCACCATTTGTGTGGTAGTGTCTGTATATTTGTTTTTGTGGGGTTGACACGTGGTGTTTCATGCTATCTTTAAATCATGGTACACCCAGAACTAGTAAATGCTAATCCAACCAATCTAAGACACAGTCCACTCAGACGCTGCCGGCTGCACAGCCAAAACCTCTGTCTCTGGAGAGTGTATTCACATAGGCATGTGTGTATTTGTGTGTGTGTGTTAGAGAGAGATTGAGATAGGGAGAAAGAAGTGAGAGAAATGGAGGAAGGAAAGAGAGAAAAACTGATAATGAGATGTTGATTTGAAAGAAAGACAGAAGAAATTGACTGACAACTGTGTGTGTTTGTGTGTGTGTGTGTGTGTGTGTGTGTGTGTGTGTGTGTGTGTGTGTGTGTGTGTGTTTTGATTTTGAGTAATTTTTGTCTGTGAGAAAGAGACAGGGAAGGAGGTGTGAGAGAAACCGACTAACAACTAGGGACATTGAGAGTGTGGGCTAAAGTTACACTTGTTTGCTTCATTTCATTAAAATATTCATTTTTTGACTATTTGTGTTCAACTTTGTCAGTTAAAGAGATTTCTCTTCCTTCCCCTGTAGATGATCAGGAGTCGTCATGGACGACCAGGTCTCTGTCACTCAACCTGAAAAACCATTACAGCTTGAGCAGCATGGACCAGCCCATCACCTCCACCCCTGCAGGGCCACTCCAAAAAAAAAACCTCACCGCTTCCCAGGTGGATGGTGCCGAGTCCTACCTCAACCTCCTCAACCTGGAGAATGGGACCAAACCACTGGGCTCTCAAAACGGGGGGGAGAAGGAGACAGACACACTCATCAGAAGAACATCCAATGGGAAGCCAGGGCGGAAAGACAGCTCGGAAGTGTCGTCAAATGAGATTGTGCGGTTCGAAACAAGGAATTTGACAGCCCTGGATGAAAGGTAAACTACCTAAACATAGCTTAGTTTATACATCTTACTGTACAAACCTTTCTTGAAGACCAGCCACATTTGAGAGTAGCCATATGCCAGAGGGCCTATTCAATGCAGCACAGCACAGCACACACACACACACACACACACACACACACACACACACACACACACACACACACACACACCATTGCCTGGTCATGATTATACACAATGTATTGGAGCTCCTATTTGGCAGTCACAGACAGTACAGTCCCTCTCTTTCATCTAGAAGAAAAGGAGTCAGGAGCTACTAGCCTCCTCTCATCCCCACACAACAGAACAGGCTTCCTCTCATCCCCACACAACAGAACAGGCCTCCTCTCATCCCCACACAAGAGAACAGGCCTCCTCTCATCCCCACTCAACAGAACAGGCCTCCTCTCATCCCCACACAACAGAACACAACAGAACAGGCCTCCTCTCATCCCCACACAACATAACAGGCCTCCTCTTATCCCCACACAGCAGAACAGGCCTCCTCTCATCCCCACACAACAGAACACAACAGAACAGGCCTCCTCTCATCCCCACACAACATAACAGGCCTCCTCTTATCCCCACACAGCAGAACAGGCCTCCTCTCATCCCCACACAACATAACAGGCCTCCTCTCATCCCCACACAGCAGAACACAACAGAACAGGCCTCCTCTCATCCCCACACAACAGAACAGGCCTCCTCTCATCCCCACACAACAGAACACAACAGAACATGACTCCTCCCATCCCCACACAACAGAACAGGACTCCTCTAATCCCCACACAACAGAACACAACAGAACATGACTCCTCCCATCCCCACACAACAGAACAGGCCTAGCCTCCTCTCATCCCCACACAACAGAACACAACAGAACAGGACTCCTCTCATCCCCTCACAACAGAACAGGCCTAGCCTCCTCTCATCCCCACACAACAGAACACAACAGAACAGGCCTCCTCTCCAGTGGGTGGGTTTGGCGATGAATACGTAGTGAGGGCCAGCCAACAAGAGCATACAGGTCGCAGTGGTGGGTAGTATATGGGGCTTTGGTGACAAAATGGATGCCACTGTGATAGACCCCATCCAATTTTCTGAGTAGAGTGTTGGAGGCTATTTTATATCACATAAGCCAAGGATTGGTAGGATACTCAGTTTTACAAAGGTATGTTTGGCAGCATTTTGTTGCGAAATAGGAAGCCGATTCTAGATTTAATTTTGGATTGGAGATGCTTAATGTGAGTCTGGAAGGAGAGTTTACATTCTAACCAGACACCTAGGTATCTGTAGTTGTCCACATATTCTAAGTCAGAACCGTCCAGAGTAGTGATGCTAGGTGGGTGGGTCGGATGCGGGCAGCAATCGGTTGAAGAGCATGCATTTAGTTTTACTAGCATTTAAGAGTAGTTGGAGGCCACGGAAGGAGTGTTGTATGGCATTGAAGCTCGTTTGGAGGTCTGTTAACACAGTGTCCAAGGAAGGGCCAGATGAATACAGAATGGTGTCGTCTGTGTAGAGGTGGATCAGAGAATCACCAGCATCAAGAGCGACATCATTGATATATACAGAGAAAAGAGTCGGCCCGAGAATTGAACCCTGGGGCACCCCCATAGAGACTGCCAGAGGTCCGGACAACAGGCCCTCCAATTTGACACACTGAACTCTATCTGAGAAGTAGTTGGTGAACCAGGCGAAGCAGTCATTTGAGAAACCAGGGCTATTGAGAATGCGGAGAGTCGAAAGCCTTGGTCAGGTCGATGAAAACGGCTGCACAGTACTGTCTTTATTGATGGCGGTTATGATATCGTTTAGGACCTTGAGCGTGGCTGAGGTGCGCCCATGACCAGCTCGGAAACCAGATTGCATAGTGGAGAAGTTAACCTGTTTGTTAACTTGGCTTTTGAAGATTTTAGAAAGGTATGGTAAGATAGATAAAGGTCTATAACAGTTTGGGTCTAGAGTGGCTCCCCCTTTGAAGAGGGGGATGACTGTGGCAGCTTTCCAATCTTTAGGAATCTCAGACGATATGAAAGAGAGGTTGAACAGGCTAGTGATATGGGTTGCAATTTTGGCGGATAATTTTAGAAAAAGAGGGTCAAAATTGTCGAGCCCAGCTAATTTGTAGAGATCCAGATTTTGCAGCTCTTTCAGAACATCAGCTGTCTGGATTTGGGTAAAGGAGAAGCGGGGGGGTTTGGACAAGTTGCTGCAGTGGGTGCTGAGATGTTGACCGGGGTAGGGGTAGCCAGGTGGAAAGCATGGCCAGCCGTGGAAGAATGCTTATTGAAATGATTGATTATCGTATATTTACTGGTGGTGACAGTGTTTCCTATCCTCAGTGCAGTGGGCAGCTGGGAGCTGCTCTTATTCTCCATGGACTTTACATTGTCCCAAAACTTATTGGAATTAGTGCTACAGGATGCAAATTTCTGTTTGAAAAAGCTATCCTTAGCTTCCTAACAGACTGTGTATATTGGTTCCTAACTTCCCTGAAAAGTTTAATATTGCGGGGGCTATTCGATGCTAATGCAGTACGCCACAGGATGTTTTTGTTCTGGTCAAGGGCAGTCAAGTCTGGAGTGAACCAAGGGCTGTATCTGTTCTTAGTTCTAGATTTTTTTAATGGGGCCATGCTTATTTAAGATGTTGAGGAAAGCACTTTTAGTGACGGGATGAGGTCAATATCCTTCCAGGATACCCGGGCCAGGTCGATTAGAAAGGCCTGCTCGCTGAAGTGTTTTAGGAAGCGTTTGGTAGTACATCTCTCTAGTATGTATTATATCAGGTAATGTAGTTGTGTTGAGGTTTGGTAGTACATCTCTCTAGTATGTATTATATCAGGTAATGTAGTTGTGTTGAGGTTTGGTAGTACATCTCTCTAGTATGTATTATATCAGGTAATGTAGTTGTGTTGAGGTTTGGTAGTACATCTCTCTAGTATGTATTATATCAGGTAATGTAGTTGTGTTGAGGTTTGGTAGTACATCTCTCTAGTATGTATTATATCAGGTAATGTAGTTGTGTTGAGGTTTGGTAGTACATCTCTCTAGTATGTATTATATCAGGTAATGTAGTTGTGTTGAGGTTTGGTAGTACATCTCTCTAGTATGTATTATATCAGGTAATGTAGTTGTGTTGAGGTTTCGTAGTACACACTATATTTTTAGGGATGGGGGACACATTAAAAGTCAGCCTCTCAATTTAATTCAAACATAATATGTTTACATTGCCTAAGCAAATGAAAGAGATAATAAACAAAAGTAAAATGAACAGTCAACATAACATTCATAAAAGTTTTAAAGGAATAGAGATATTTGAAATGTCATATTATGGCTATATACAGTGTTGTGACGATGTACAAATAGTTCAAGTACAAAAGAGAAAATAGATTTTGTGTTCAGTGTGCACATAGTCTTCTCTTGACGTTGTACACAGGGGATATTGTTTGCAGAATTCTTTATGCAGAGTCTCAATTTGGTGTTTGTCCCATTTAGTGAATTCTTGGTTGGTGAGCGACCCCAGACCTCACAACCATAAAGAGCAATGGGTTTTTGCCAGATCCTAAATGGAATGTCACATTTGATGTTCCTTTTGATGACGTAGAAGGCCCTTCTTGCCTTGTCTCTCAGATCGTTCACAGCTTTGTGGAAGTTACCAGTGGTGCTGATGTTTAGGCTGAGGTAGGTATAGTTGTTTGTGTGCTCTAGGGCAACGGTGTCTAGATTTGTATTTGTGGTCCTGGCAACTGGACCTATTTTGGAACACCATTGTTTTTGTTTTACTGAGATTTACTGTCAGGGCCCAGGTGTGGCAGAATCTGTGCAGAATATCTAGGTCTCTCTCTCTCTACGTTCCTCACAACCCCTCTCAGTACCATTTAGACCCACAGGGCCGTGACACTCCTCCAGGGTGTAAAGCCCATTAACAGCGGGAGGAATAAAACGTTGTGATTGGCTCTGCAGTGCTTAGGAGTGCTCTGTGTGTGTGTGGACATACATGTGTGTGTTTTAAGGTCTTTGTCCCCCCCCCTCTCTGTATGAGTGGGTCAGGCAGAAACAAAGCCCTCAGAGACTGTGTTTAAATCCCTGCAGTCAGACTCACATCCTGTCGTTTCCTATGACCAATCCACAGACAGACACACACACATACACACCAATCCCAGCTCCTCTTCCCCACAAATCCTGTAACTCTATCCCCCAACATATGGGTAAAATCAACCCCTGTTTGTCAAAAGGCAGGGAAAACACACCAAAAAAACATGAGGAAACTTCCAAATGTTAAGTTCAAACCTTCCTTGTTTTTTCCCAAGCAACTGTGTCACACAGCAACAGTCCAAGTTGACATTGAAGCCAGCTGGTGAGAGAGGGCTGTGTCTGAGGGAGGATAGTGGAGCTATTCCTTTATTACCAGTGGTCTCATACCCTCCTCCTTTTCTCTCTCTCTCACTCTCTCTCTCTGTTTTTTTTGTGCCAGTATACAGATCTGGGACCAGTCTAATAGAAATTGAGTCTGTTATGGTAACATACTGGGTTATGTACAAGCCACAGAGCAGGACAATACAGGATGGAGAGGGAGTGAGAGAGAGAGAGGGAGAGAGGTAGAAAGGGGAGTGGTAGAGGGAGAGAGGTAGAAAGGGGAGTGGTTGAGGGAGAGAGGTAGAAAGGGGAGTGGTTGAGGGAGAGAGGTAGAAAGGGGAGTGGTTGAGGGAGAGAGGTAGAAAGGGGAGTGGTAGAGGGAGAGAGGTAGAAAGGGGAGTGGTAGAGGGAGAGAGGTAGAAAGGGGAGTGGTAGAGGGAGAGAGGTAGAAAGGGGAGTGGTTGAGGGAGAGAGGTAGAAAGGGGAGCGGTAGAGGGAGAGAGGTAGGGGAGTGGTTGAGGGAGAGAGGTAGAAAGGGGAGTGGTAGAGGGAGAGAGGTAGAAAGGGGAGTGGTTGAGGGAGAGAGGTAGAAAGGGGAGTGGTTGAGGGAGAGAGGTAGAAAGGGGGAGTGGTAGAGGGAGAGCGGTAGAAAGGGGAGTGGTTGAGGGAGAGAGGTAGAAAGGGGAGTGGTAGAGGGAGAGAGGTAGAAAGGGGAGTGGTTGAGGGAGAGAGGTAGAAAGGGGGAGTGGTAGAGGGAGAGAGGTAGAAAGGGGAGTGGTGAGGGAGAGAGGTAGAAAGGGGAGTGGTTGAGGGAGAGAGGTAGAAAGGGGAGTGGTAGAGGGAGAGAGGTAGAAAGGGGAGTGGTAGGTAGAGGAGAGGGGAGAGGTAGAAAGGGAGTGGTTGAGGGAGAGAGGTAGAAAGGGGAGTGGTAGAGGAGAGAGGGAGAAAGAGTGGTAGAAAGGGGGAGTGGTAGAGGGAGAGAGGTAGAAAGGGGAGTGGGAGGGAGAAAGAGGTAGAAAGGGGAGGGTAGAGGGAGAGAGGTAGAAAGGGGAGTGGTAGAGGGAGAGAGGTAGAAAGGGGAGTGGTAGAGGGAGAGAGGTAGAAAGGGGGAGTGGAGAGGGAGAGAGGTAGAAAGGGGAGTAGAGGGAGAGGGAGAGAGGTAGAAAGGAGGGGAGTGGTAGAGGGAGAGAGGTAGAAAGGGGAGTGGTAGAGGGAGAGAGGTAGAAAGGGGAGTGGTAGAGGGAGAGAGGTAGAAAGGGGAGTGGTAGAGGGAGAGAGGTAGAAAGGGGAGTGGTAGAGGGAGAGAGGTAGAAAGGGGAGTGGTAGAGGGAGAGAGGTAGAAAGGGGAGTGGTAGAGGGAGAGAGGTAGAAAGGGGGAGTGGTAGAGGGAGAGAGGTAGAAAGGGGAGTGGTGAGGGAGAGAGGAGAAAGGGGAGGTAGGGAAAGGGGAGTGGTAGAGGGGTAGAAAGAGGGAGAGAGGTAGAAAGGGGAGTGGTAGAGGGAGAGAGGTAGAAAGGGGAGTGGTAGAGGGAGAGAGGTAGAAAGGGGAGTGGTAGAGGAGAGAGGTAGAAAGGGGAGTGGTGGAGGAGAGAGGTAGAGGGGAGAGGTAGAAAGGGGAGTGGTAGAGGAGAGAGGTAGAAAGGGGAGTGGTTGAGGGAGAGAGGTAGAAAGGGGAGTGGTAGAGGGAGAGAGGTAGAAAGGGGAGTGGTAGAGGGAGAGAGGTAGAAAGGGGAGTGGTAGGGGAGAGAGGTAGAAAGGGGAGTGGTTGAGGGAGAGAGGTAGAAAGGGGAGTGGTAGAGGGAGAGAGGTAGAAAGGGGGAGTGGTTGAGGGAGAGAGGTAGAAAGGGGAGTGGTTGAGGGAGAGAGGTAGAAAGGGGAGTGGTAGAGGGAGAGAGGTAGAAAGGGGAGTGGTTGAGGGAGAGAGAAAGAGGTAGAAAGGGGGAGTGGTAGAGGGAGAGAGGTAGAAAGGGGAGTGGTTGAGGGAGAGAGGTAGAAAGGGGAGTGGTTGAGGGAGAGAGGTAGAAAGTGGGGGAGTGGTAGAGGGAGAGAGGTAGAAGGTAGGGGGAGTGGTTGAGGGAGAGAGGTAGAAAGGGGAGTGGTAGAGGGAGAGAGGTAGAAAGGGGAGTGGTTGAGGGAGAGAGGTAGAAAGGGGAGTGGTAGAGGGAGAGAGGTAGAAAGGGGAGTGGTAGAGGGAGAGAGGTAGAAAAGGGAGGTGGAAAGGTAGAAAGGAGTGGTAGAGGGAGAGAGGTAGAAAGGGGAGTGGTTGAGAGGAGAAAGGGGAGGTAGAAAGGGGAGTGGTAGAGGGAGAGAGGTAGAAAGAGGGAAAGGAGGGTTGAGGGAGAGAGGTAGAAAGGGGAGTGGTAGAGGGAGAGAGGTAGAAAGGGGAGTGGTAGAGGGAGAGAGGTAGAAAGGGGAGTGGTAGAGGGAGAGAGGTAGAAAGGGGAGTGGTAGAGGGGAGGTAGAGGGTAGAAAGGGGAGAGGTAGAGGGAGTGGAGGTAGAAAGGGGGAGTGGTAGAGGGAGGGAGAGGTAGAAAGGGGAGTGGTAGAGGGAGAGAGGTAGAAAGGGGAGTGGTAGAGGGAGAGAGGTAGAAAGGGAGTGGTGAGGGAGAGAGGTAGAAAGGGGGAGTAGAGGGAGAGGGAGAGAGGTAGAAAGGGGAGTGGTAGAGGGAGAGAGGTAGAAAGGGGAGTGGTAGAGGGAGAGAGGTAGAAAGGGGAGTGGTAGAGGGAGAGAGGTAGAAAGGGAGGGTAGAGGGTGGTAGAGGGAGAGAGGTAGAAAGGGGAGTGGTAGAGGGAGAGAGGTAGAAAGGGGAGTGGTAGAGGGGAGAGGTAGAAAAGGGAGAGTGGTAGGGGAGGGAGAGAGGTAGAAAGGGGAGTGGTAGGAGAGGGAGAGAGGTAGAAAGGGGGAGTGGTAGAAAGAAGAGGTAGGGAGTGGTAGAGGGAGAGAGGTAGAAAGGGGAGTGGTAGAGGGAGAGAGGTAGAAAGGGGGAGTGGTAGAGGGAGTGGGAGAGAGAGGTAGAAAGGGGAGTGGTAGAGGGAGAGAGGTAGAAAGGGGAGTGGTAGAGGGAGAGAGGTAGAGAAGGGGGAGTGGTAGAGGGAGAGAGGTAGAAAAGGGAGAGGGTAGAGGGAGAGAGAGGTAGAAAGGGGAGTGGTAGGAGAGAGGTAGAAAGGGGAGTGGTAGAGGGAGAGAGGTAGAAAGGGAGGGAGAGTGGTAGTGGAGGGAGAGAGGTAGAAAGGGGAGAGGTAGAAAGAGGAGAGAGGTAGAAAGGGGAGTGGTAGAGGGAGAGAGGTAGAAAGGGGGGGAGTGGTAGAGGGGGGAGAGAGGTAGAAAGGGGAGTGGTAGAGGGAGAGGGAGGTAGAAAGGGGAGTGGAGAGGGAGAGAGGTAGAAAGGGGAGTGGTAGAGGGAGAGGTAGAAAGGGGAGTGGAGAGGGAGAGAGGTAGAAAGGGGAGTGGTAGAGGAGAGAGGTAGAAAGGGGAGTGGTAGAGGGAGAGAGGTAGAAAGGGGAAAGAGGGTGGGAGGGAGAGAGGTAGAAAGGGGAGTGGTAGAGGGAGAGAGGTAGAAAGGGGAGTGGTAGAGGGAGAGAGGTAGAAAGGGGAGTGGTAGAGGGAGAGAGGTAGAAAAAGGGGAGTGGTAGAGGGAGAGAGGTAGAAAGGGGAGTGGTAGAGGGAGAGAGGTAGAAAGGGGAGTGGTAGAGGGAGAGAGGTAGAAAGGGGAGTGGTAGAGGGAGAGAGGTAGAAAGGGGAGTGGTAGAGGGAGAGAGGTAGAAAGGGGGAGTGGTAGAGGGAGAGAGGTAGAAAGAGAGGTAGAAAGGGGAGTGGTAGAGGGAGAGAGGTAGAAAGGGGAGTAGGTAGAGGGAGAGAGGTAGAAAGGGGAGTGGTAGAGGGAGAGAGGTAGGGAAAGGGGAGTGGTAGAAAGGGGAGGGAGAGAGGTAGAAAGGGGAGTGGTAGAGGGAGAGAGGTAGAAAGGGGAGTGGTAGAGGGAGAGAGGTAGAAAGGGGAGTGGTAGAGGGAGAGGGAGAAAGGAGTGGTAGAGGGAGAGAGGTAGAAAGAAAGGAGAGTGGTAGAAAGGGGAGTGGTGAGGGAGGAGGTAGAGAGGTAGAAAGGGGAGTGGTAGAGGAGAGGAGAGTGGTAGAGGAGAGAGGTAGAAAGGGGAGTGGTAGAGGGAGAGAGGTAGAAAGGGAGTGGTAGAGGGAGAGAGGTAGAAAGGGGGAGTGGTAGAGGGAGAGAGGTAGAAAGGGGAGTGGTAGAGGGAGAGAGGTAGAGGGGGACAGTGGTAGAGGGAGAGAGGTAGAAAGGGGAGTGGTAGAGGGAGAGAGGTAGAAAGGGGAGTGGTAGAGGGAGAGAGGTAGAAAGGGGAGTGGTAGAGGGAGAAAGAGGTAGAAAGGGGGAGTGGTAGAGGGAGAGAGGTAGAAAGGGGGAGTGGTAGAGGGAGAGAGGTAGAAAGGGGAGTGGTAGAGGAGAGAGGTAGAAAGGGGAGTGGTAGAGGGAGAGAGGTAGAAAGGGGAGTGGTAGAGGGAGAGAGGTAGAAAGGGGAGTGGTAGAGGGAGAGAGGTAGGGGAGAAAGGGGAGTGGTAGAGGAGAGAGGTAGAAAGGGGAGTGGTAGAGGGAGAGAGGTAGAAAGGGGAGTGGTAGAGGGAGAGAGGTAGAAAGGGGAGTGGTAGAGGGAGAGAGGTAGAAAGGGGAGTGGTAGAGGGAGGAGAGAGGTAGAAAGGGGGAGTGGTAGAGGGAGAGAGGTAGAAAGGGGAGAGGGTAGAGGGAGAGAGGTAGAAAGGGGGGGGAGAGGGAGAGAGGTAGAAAGGGGGAGTGGTAGAGGGAGAGAGGTAGAAAGGGAGTGGTAGAGGGAGAGAGGTAGAAAGGGGAGTGGTAGAGGGAGAGAGGTAGAAAGAGGTAGGGAGTGGGAGGAGAGGGAGAGAGGTAGAAAGGGGAGTGGTAGAGGGAGAGAGGTAGAAAGGGGAGTGGTAGAGGGAGAGAGGTAGAAAGGGAGTGGTAGAGGGAGAGAGGTAGAAAGGGGAGTGGTAGAGGAGAGAGGTAGAAAGGGAGTGGTAGAGGGAGAGAGGTAGAAAGGGAGTGGTGGAGGGAGAGGGTAGAAAGGGGAGTGGTAGAGGGAGAGAGGTAGAAAGGGGAGTGGTAGGAGAGGGAGAGAGGTAGAAAGGGGAGTGGTAGAGGGAGAGAGGTAGAAAGGGGAGTGGTAGAGAGGGAGAGAGGTAGAAAGGGGAGTGGTAGAGGAGAGAGGTAGAAAGGGGAGTGGTAGAGGGAGAGAGGTAGAAAGGGGAGTGGTAGAGGGAGAGAGGTAGAAAGGGAGTGGAGAGGGAGAGAGGTAGAAAGGGGGAGTGGTAGAGGGAGGGAGAGAGGTAGAAAGGGGAGTGGTAGAGGGAGAGAGGTAGAAAGGGGAGTGGGAGAGAGGTAGAAAGGGAGTTGAGGGAGGGAGAGAGGTAGAAAGGGGAGTGGTGAGGGAGAGGGAGAGGGGAGGTTGAGGGAGAAAGGGGAGTGGGTGAGGGAGAGAGGTAGAAAGGGGAGTGGTTGAGGGAGAGAGGTAGAGTGGTAGAAGGGGAGTGGTAGAGGGAGAGAGGTAGAAAGGGGAGTAGAGGGAGGTAGGGGAGTGGGAGGGAGAGAGGTAGAAAGGGGAGTGGTAGAGGGAGAGAGGTAGAAAGGGGAGTGGTGAGAAAGAAAGGGAGTGGTAGAGGGAGAGAGGTAGAAAGGGGAGTGGTAGAGGGAGAGAGGTAGAAAGGGGAGTGGTTGAGGGAGAGAGGTAGAAAGGGGGAGTGGTGGTAGAGGGAGAGAGGTAGAAAGGGGAGTGGTAGAGGGAGAGAGGTAGAAAGGAGTGGTAGAGGGAGAGAGGTAGAAAGGGGAGTGGTGAGGGAGAAAGGGGAGTGGTAGAGGGAGGTAGAAAGGGGAGTGGTAGAGGGAGAGAGGTAGAAAGGGGAGTGGTAGAGAGGGAGAGAGGTAGAGAAGGGGAGTGGTAGAGGGAGAGAGGGAGAGAGGTAGAAAGGGGAGTGGTAGAGGAGAGAGGTAGAAAGGGGAGTGGTAGAGAGAGAGAGGTAGAAAGGGGAGTGGTGAGGGAGAGGAGAAAGAGGTAGAGGAGAAGGTAGGGGAGTGGTAGAGGGAGAGAGAGGTAGGAAAGGGGAGTGGTAGAGGAGGGAGAGGGGGAGGTAGAAAGGGGGAGTGGTAGAGGGAGAGAGGTAGAAAGGGGAGTGGTAGAGAGGGAGAGAGGGAGAGAGGTAGAAAGGGGGAGTGGTAGAGGAGAGAGGTAGAAAGGGGAGTGGTAGAGGGAGAGGTAGAAAGGGGAGTGGTAGAGGGAGAGAGGTAGAAAGGGGAGTGGTAGAGGGAGAGAGGTAGAAAGGGGAGTGGTAGAGGGAGAGAGGTAGAAAGGGGAGTGGTAGAGGGAGAGAGGTAGGGAGAGAGGTAGGGGAGTGGTAGAGGGAGAGAGGTAGAAAGGGGAGTGGTAGAGGGAGAGAGGTAGAAAGGGGAGTGGTAGAGGGAGAGAGGTAGAAAGGGAGTAGTAGAGGGAGAGAGGTAGAAAGGAGTGGTAGAGGGAGAGAGGTAGAAAGGGGAGTGGTAGAGGGGAGAGTGGTAGAAAGGTAGGGGAGTGGTAGAGGGAGAGAGGTAGAAAGGGGAGTGGTAGAGGGAGAGAGGTAGAAAGGGGAGTGGTAGAGGGAGAGAGGTAGAAAGGGGAGTGGTAGAGGGAGAGAGGTAGAAAGGGGAGTGGTAGAGAGGGAGAGGGAGGTAGAAAGGGAGTGGTGAGGGAGAGAGGTAGAAAGGGGGAGTGGTAGAGGGAGAGAGGTAGAAAGGGGAGTGGTAGAGGGAGAGGGAGAGAGGTAGAAAGGGGAGTGGTAGAGGAGAGAGGTAGAAAGGGGGAGTGGTAGAGGGAGAGAGGTAGAAAGTAGAGGGAGTGGTAGAGGGAGGAGAGGTAGAAAGGGGAGTGGTAGAGGGAGAGAGGTAGAAAGGGGAGTGGTAGAGGGAGAGAGGTAGAAAGGGAGTGGTAGAGGGAGAGAGGTAGAAAGGGGGAGTGGTAGAGGGAGAAGAAAGGGGAGTGGTAGAGGAGAGAGGAGAGAGGTAGAGGGGAGTGGTAGAAAGAGTGGGGAGAGGTAGAAAGGGGAGTGGTAGAGGGAGAGAGGTAGAAAGGGGAGTGGTAGAGGGAGAGAGGTAGAAAGGGGAGTGGTAGAGGGAGAGAGGTAGAAAGGGGAGTGGTAGAGGGAGAGAGGTAGAAAGGGGAGTGGTAGAGGGAGAGAGGTAGAAAGGGGAGTGGTAGAGGGAGAGAGGTAGAAAGGGGAGTGGTAGAGGGAGAGAGGTAGAAAGGGGAGTGGTAGAGGGAGAGAGGTAGAAAGGAGTGGTAGAGGGAGAGAGGTAGAAAGGGGAGTGGTAGAGGGAGAGAGAGGGAGAGAGGTAGAAAGGGAGTGGTAGAGGGAGAGGTAGAGAGGTAGAAAGGGGAGTGGTAGAGGGAGAGAGGTAGAAAGGGGAGTGGTAGAGGGAGAGAGGTAGAAAGGGGAGTGGTAGAGGGAGAGAGGTAGAAAGGGGAGTGGTAGAGGGAGAGAGGTAGAAAGGGGAGTGGTAGAGGGAGAGAGGTAGAAAGGGGAGTGGTAGAGGGAGAGAGGTAGAAAGGGGAGTGGTAGAAAGAGGGAGAGAGGTAGAAAGGGGAGTGGTAGAGGGAGAGAGGTAGAAAGGGGAGTGGTAGAGGGAGAGAGGTAGAAAGGGGAGTGGTAGAGGGAGAGAGGTAGAAAGGGGAGTGGTAGAGGGAGAGAGGTAGAAAGGGGAGTGGTAGAGGGAGAGAGGTAGAAAGGGGAGTGGTAGAGGGAGAGAGGTAGAAAGGGGAGTGGTAGAGGAGAGAGGTAGAAAGGGGAGTGGTAGAGGGAGAGAGGTAGAAAGGGGAGTGGTAGAGGAGAGAGGTAGAAAGGGGAGTGGTAGAGGGAGAGAGGTAGAAAGGGGAGTGGTAGAGGGAGAGAGGTAGAAAGGGGAGTGGTAGAGAGAGGAGAAAGGGGAGGTAGAGGGAAAGGGGGAGTGGAGGGAGAGGGAGAGAGGTAGAAAGGGGAGTGGTAGAGGGAGAGAGGTAGAAAGGGGAGTGGTAGAGGAGAGAGGTAGAAAGGGGAGTAGAGGGAGAGAGGTAGAAAGGGGAGTGGTAGAGGGAGAGGAGAGAGGTAGAAAGGGGAGTGGTAGAGGGAGAGAGGTAGAAAGGTAGGAGTGGTAGAGGAGAGAGGTAGAAAGGGGAGTGGTAGAAAGGGAGTGGAGGGAGAGAGGTAGAAAGGGGAGTGGTAGAGGGAAAGAGGTTGAGGGAGAGAGGTAGAAAGGGGAGTGGTAGAGGGAGAGAGGTAGAAAGGGGAGTGGTAGAGGGAGAGAGGTAGAAAGGGGAGTGGTAGAAAGGGGAGTGGTAGAGGGAGAGAGGTAGAAAGGGGAGTGGTAGAGGGAGAGAGGTAGAAAGAGGGAGAGAGGTAGAAAGGGGAGTGGTAGAGGGAGAGAGGTAGAAAGGGGGAGTGGTAGAGGGAGAGAGGTAGAAAGGGGAGTGGTAGAGGGTAGAGAGGTAGGGAAAGGGGAAAGGGAGTGGTAGAGGGAGAGAGGTAGAAAGGGGAGTGGTAGAGAGGTAGAGGGGGAGGTAGAGGGAAAGGGGAGTGGTAGAGGGAGAGAGGTAGAAAAGGGGAGAGGTAGAGGGAGAGAGGTAGAAAGGGGAGTGGTAGAGGGAGAGAGGTAGAAAGGGGGAGTGGTAGAGGGAGAGAGGTAGAAAGGGGAGTGGTAGAGGGAGAGAGGTAGAAAGGGGAGTGGTAGAGGGAGAGAGGTAGAAAGGGGAGTGGTAGAGGGAGAGAGGTAGAAAGGGGAGTGGTAGAGGGAGAGAGGTAGAAAGGGGAGTGGTAGAGGGAGAGAGGTAGAAAAGAGGGAGTGGTAGAAAGGAGGAGGGAGAGAAGAAAGGGGAGTGGTAGAGGGAGAGAGGTAGAAAGGGGAGTGGTAGAGGGAGGGAGAGAGGTAGAAAGGGGAGTGGTTGAGGGAGAGAGGTAGAAAGGGGAGTGGTAGAGGGAGAGAGGTAGAAAGGGGAGTGGTAGAGGGAGAGAGGTAGAAAGGGGGAGTGGTAGAGGGAGAGAGGTAGAAAGGGGAGTGGTAGAGGGAGAGAGGTAGAAAGGGGAGTGGTAGAGGGAAGAGGTAGGGAGTGGTAGAGAGGAGAGAGTGGTAGAAAGTAGGGAGTGGGAGGGAGAGGTAGAAAGGGGAGTGGTAGAGGGAGGAGAGAGGTAGAAAGGGGAGTGGTAGAGGGAGAGAGGTAGAAAGGGGAGGGTGGTAGAGGGAGAGAGGTAGAAAGGGGAGTGGTAGAGGGAGAGAGGTAGAAAGGGGAGTGGTAGAGGGAGAGAGGTAGAAAGGGGAGTGGTAGAGGGAGAGAGGTAGAAAGGGGAGTGGTAGAGGGAGAGAGGTAGAAAGGGGAGTGGTAGAGGGAGAGAGGTAGAAAGGGGGAGAGAGGTAGGGAGAGTGGTAGAGGAGAGAGGGGGAGGTAGAGGGAGAGAGAAAGGGGAGTGGTAGAGGGAGAGAGGTAGAAAGGGGAGTGGTAGAGGAGAGAGGTAGAAAGGGGAGTGGTAGAGGGAGAAAGAAAGGGGAGTGGTAGAGGGAGAGAGGTAGAAAGGGGGAGGTAGAGGGAGAGAGGGAGAGAGGTAGAAAGGGGAGTGGTAGAGGGAGAGAGGTAGAAAGGGGAGTGGTAGAGAGGTAGAAAGGGTAGGAGAGGGAAAGGGGAGTGGTAGAGGGAGAGAGGTAGGGAGTGGTAGAGGGAGAGAGGTAGAAAGGGGAGTGGTAGAGGGAGAGAGGTAGAAAGGGGAGTGAAGGAGAGAGGTAGAGGGAGAGAGGTAGAAAGGGGAGTGGTAGAAAGGAGAGAGGTAGAAAGGGAGTGGTAGAGGGAGAGAGGTAGAAAGGGGAGTGGTAGAGGGAGAGAGGTAGAAAGGGGAGTGGTAGAGGGAGAGAGGTAGAAAGAAAGGGGAGGTGGTAGAGGGAGAGAGGTAGAAAGGGGAGTGGAGAGGGAGAGAGGTAGAAAGGGGAGTGGTAGAGGAGAGAGGTAGAAAGGGGAGTGGTAGAGGGAGAGAGGTAGAAAGGGGAGTGGTAGAGGGAGAGAGGTAGAAAGGGGAGTGGTAGAGGGAGAGAGGTAGAAAAGGGGAGTGGTAGAGGGAGAGAGGTAGAAAGGGGAGTGGTAGAGGGAGAGAGGTAGAAAGGGGAGTGGTAGAGGGAGAGAGGTAGAAAGGGGAGTGGTAGAGGGGGAGAGGGAGAAGGGAGAGGTAGAAAGGGGGAGTGGTAGAGGAGAGAGGTAGAAAGGGGAGTGGTAGAGGGAGAGAGGTAGAAAGGGAGTGGTAGAGGGAGAGAGGTAGAAAGGGGAGGGTAGAGGGAGAGAGGTAGAAAGGGGAGGGAGAGAGGTAGAAAGGGGAGTGGTAGAGGGAGAGAGGTAGAAAGGGGGGAGTGGTAGAGGGAGAGAGAGTGGTAGGGAGAGAAGGGGAGTGGTAGAGGGAGAGAGGTAGAAAGGGGAGAGGTAGAAAGGGGAGTGGTAGAGGGAGAGAGGTAGAAAGGGGAGTGGTAGAGGGAGAGAGGGGAGAAAGGGGAGTGGTGGTAGAAATGGGAGTGGAGGGGAGGGAGAGAGGTAGAAAGGGGAGTGGTAGAGGGAGAGAGGTAGAAAGGGGGAGTGGTAGAGGGAGAGGGTAGAAAGGGAGAGGTAGAAAGGGGGAGTGGTAGAGGGAGAGAGGTAGAAAGGGGGAGTGGTAGAGGGAGAGAGGTAGAAAGGGGAGAGAGGTAGAAAGGGGAGTGGTAGAGGGAGAGAGGTAGAAAGGGGAGTGGTAGAGGGAGAGAGGTAGAAAGGGGAGTGGTAGAGAGGAGAGAGGTAGAAAGAGTGGTAGAGGGAGAGAGGTAGAAAGGGGAGTGGTAGAGGGAGAGAGGTAGAAAGGGGAGTGGTAGAGGGAGAGAGGTAGAAAGGGGAGTGGTAGAGGGAGAGAGGTAGAAAGGGGAGGGTAGAGGGAGAGAGAAAGGGGAGGGTAGAGGGAGAGAGGTAGAAAGGGAGTGGTAGAGGGAGAGAGGTAGAAAGGGAGTGGAGAGGGAGAGAGGTAGAGGGGAGTGGTAGAGGGAGAGAGGTAGAAAGGGGGAGAGGTAGAGGGAGAGAGGTAGAAAGGGGAGTGGTAGAGGGAGAGAGGTAGAAAGGGGGAGTGGTAGAGGGAGAGGGAGAAGGTAGGGAGTGGTAGAGGAAAGGTAGAAAGGAGTGGTAGAAAGGGAGAGAGGTAGAAAGTAGAGGGAGAGAGGTAGAAAGGGGAGTGGTAGAGGGAGAGAGGTAGAAAGGGGAGTGGTAGAGGGAGAGAGGTAGAAGGGGGAGTGGTAGAGGGAGAGGTAGAAAGGGGAGTGGTAGGAGAGAGGTAGAAAGGGGGAGTGGTAGAGGGAGAGAGGTAGAAAGGGGAGTGGTAGAAAGGGGAGTGGTAGAGGGAGAGAGGTAGAAAGGAGTGGTAGAGGGAGAGAGGTAGAAAGGGGAGTGGTAGAGGGAGAGAGGTAGAAAGGGGAGTGGTAGAGGGAGAGAGGTAGAAAGGGGGAGTGGTAGAGGGAGAGAGGTAGAAAGGGGAGTGGTAGAGGGAGAGAGGTAGAAAGGGGAGTGGTAGAGGGAGAGAGGTAGAAAGGGGAGTGGTAGAGGGAGAGAGGTAGAAAGGGGAGTGGTAGAGGGAGAGAGGTAGAAAGGGGAGTGGTAGAGGAGAGAGGTAGAAAAGGGAGAGGGTAGAAGGGAGTGGTAGAGGGAGAGAGGTAGAAAGGGGAGTGGTAGAGGGAGAGAGGTAGAAAGGGGGAGTGGTAGAGGAGAGAGGTAGAAAGGGGAGTGGTAGAGGGAGAGAGGTAGAAAGGGGAGTGGTAGAGGGAGAAAGAGTGGTAGAAAGGAGGTAGAAAGTGGTAGAGAGGTAGAAAGGGGAGGTAGAAAGGGAGTGGTAGAGGGAGAGAGGTAGAGGGAAGAAAGGGGTGGTAGGGAGTGGTAGAGGGAGAGAGGTAGAAAGGGGAGTGGTAGAGGGAGAGAGGTAGAAAGGGGAGTGGTAGAGGAAGAGAGGAGAGGGGAGGTAGAAAGGGGAGTGGTAGAGGGGAGAGAGAGGTAGAAAGGGGAGAGGTAGAGGGAGAGAGGAGAGAGGTAGAGGGAGAGAGGAAAGTAGGGAGTGGTAGAGGAGAGAGGTAGAAAGGGGAGTGGTAGAGGGGAGAAGGGTAGAAAGAGTGGTAGAGGGAGAGAGGTAGAAAGGGAGTGGTAGAGGGAGAGGGGTAGAAAAGGGGAGAGAGGTAGAAAGAGGGAGAGAGGTAGAAAGGGGAGTGGTAGAGGGGAGAGGTAGAAAGAGTGGTAGAAGAGGGGAGTGGTAGAGGGAGAGAGGTAGAAAGGGGAGTGGTAGAGGAGAGAGGTAGAAAGGAGAGTGGTAGAGGGAGAGAGGTAGAAAGGGGAGTGGTAGAGGGAGAGAGGTAGAAAGGGGAGTGGTAGAGGGAGAGAGGTAGAAAGGGGAGTGGTAGAGGGAGAGAGGTAGAAAGGGGAGTGGTAGTAGTGGGAGAGAGGTAGAAAGGGGAGTGGTAGAGGGAGAGAGGTAGAAAGGGGAGTGGTAGAGGGAGAGAGGTAGTGGTAGAGGGAGAGAGGAGAGTGGTAGAGGGAGAGAGGTAGAAAGGGGAGTGGTAGAGGAGAGAGGTAGAAAGGAAAGGGGAGTGGTAGAGGGAGAGAGGTAGAAAGGGGAGTGGTAGAGGAGAGAGGTAGAAAGAGGGTAGAAAGGGGAGTGGTAGAGGGAGAGAGGTAGAAAGGGAGTGGAGAGGTAGAAAGGGGAGTGGTAGAAAGGGGAGTGGTAGAGGGAGAGAGGTAGAAAGGGGAGTGGTAGAGGGAGAGAGGTAGAAAGGGGAGAGTGGTAGAGGGAGAGAGGTAGAAAGGGAGTGGTAGAGGGAGAGAGGTAGAAAGGAAAGGGGAGTGGTAGAAAGGGGGAGTAGAGGAGAGAGGTAGAAAGGGGAGTGGTGAGGGAGTTGAGAGGAGAGAGGTAGAAAGGGAGTGGTAGTAGGGAGAGAGGTAGAAAGGGGAGTGGTAGAGGGGAGAGGAAAGGGGAGTGGTAGAGGGGAGAGAGGTAGGGAGTGGTGGTAGAGTGGGAGGGAGAGAGGTAGAAAGGGGGAGTGGTAGAGGGAGAGAGGTAGAAAGGGGAGTGGTGGTAGAGGGAGAGAGGTAGAAAGGGGAGTGGTAGAGGGAGAGAGGTAGAAAGGGGAGTGGTAGAGGGGAGTGGTAGAAAGGGGAGTGGTAGAGGGAGAGAGAGGGAGAGAAAGGGGAGTGGTAGAGGGAGAGAGGTAGAAAGGGGAGTGGTAGAGGGAGAGAGGTAGAAAGGGGAGTGGTAGAGGGAGAGAGGTAGAAAGGGGAGTGGTAGAGGGAGAGAGGTAGAAAGGGGAGTGGTAGAGGGGAGAGGTAGAGGGAGAAAGAAAGGGAGTGGTAGAGGGAGAGAGGTAGAAAGGAGTGGTAGAGGGAGAGAGGGGGAGTGGTAGAGGGAGAGAGGTAGAAAGGGGAGTGGTAGAGAGGAGAAAGGGAGTGGTAGAAAGGTAGGGAGTGGTAGAGAGGGAGAGAGGTAGAAAGGAGAGTGGTAGAGGAGAGAGAGGTAGAAAGGGGAGTGGTAGGAGGAGAGAGGTAGAAAGGGGAGTGGTAGAGGGAGAGAGGTAGAAAGGGAGTGGTAGAGGGGAGTGAGTAGAGGGAGAGAGGTAGAAAGGGGAGTGGTAGAGGGAGAGAGGTAGAAAGGGGAGTGGTAGAGGAGAGGAGAAAGAGGTAGAAAGGGGAGTGGTAGAGGGAGAAAGGAGTGGTAGAAGAGGGGAGTGGTAGAGGGAGAGAGGTAGAAAGGGAGTGGTAGAGGGAGAGAGGTAGAAAGGGGAGTGGTAGAGGGAGAGAGGGAAAGAGTGGTAGAGGGAAAGGAGGTAGAAAGGGGAGTGGTTGAGGAGAGAGGTAGAAAGGGAGTGGTAGAGGGAGAGAGGTAGAAAGGGGAGGTAGAGGGAGAGAAGAAAGGGGAGTGGTAGAGGGAGAAAGGAGAGAGGTAGAAAGGAGAGAGTGGTAGAGGGGAGAGAGGTAGAAAAGTGGTAGGGAGTGGTAGAAAGGAGAGAGGTAGAGGGAAAGGGGGAGTGGTAGAGGGAGAGAAGTAGAAAGGAGAGTGGGAGGGAGAGAGGTAGAAAGGGGAGTGGTAGAGGGAGAGGTAGAAAGGGAGGTAGAGGGAGAGAGAAAGTAGAAAGGGAGTGGTAGAGGGAGAGAGGTAGAAAGGAGTGGTAGAGGGAGAGAGGTAGAAAGGGAGTGGTAGAGGGAGAGAGGAGAAAGAGGTAGATAGTGGTAGGGAGTGGTAGAGGGGAGGAGAGAGGTAGAAAGGGGGAGTGGTAGAGGGAGAGGGAGAGAGGTAGAAAGGGGAGTGGTAGAGGAGAGAGGTAGAAAGGGGAGTGGAGAGGGAGAGAGGTAGAAAGGGGAGTGGGAGAGGGAGAGGGAGAGAGTGGTAGAGGGAGAGAAAGGGGGAGTGGTAGAGGAGAGAGGTAGAAAGAGGTAGAGGGAGAGAGAAAGGGAGTGGTAGAGGGAGAGAGGTAGAGGGAGAGAGGTAGAAAGGGGAGTGGTAGAGGGAGAGAGGTAGAAAGGGGAGTGGTAGAGAGGTAGAGAGGTAGAGAGGTAGGGGAGTGGTAGAGGGAGAGAGGTAGAAAGGGGAGTGGTAGAGGGAGAGAGGTAGAAAGGGGAGTGTAGAGGGAGAGGTAGAAAGGGGGAGTGGTAGAGGGAGAGAGGTCGAAAGGGAGTGGTAGAGGGAGAGAGGTAGAAGGGGAGTGGCTGAGGGAGAGAGGTAGAAAGGGAGTGGTAGAGGGAGGGAGAAAGAGGTAGAAAGGGGAGAGGTAGAGGGAGAGAGGTAGAAAGGGGAGTGGTAGAGGGAGAGAGGTAGAAAGAGTGGTAGAAGGGAGAGTGGTAGAGGGAGAGAGGTCGAAAGGGGAGTGGTAGAGGGAGAGAGGTAGAAAGGGGAGTGGTGAGAGAGAGGTAGAAAGGGGAGTGGTAGAGGGAGAGAGGTAGAAAGGGGGGAGGGAGAGAGGTAGAAAGGGGAGTGGTAGAGGAGAAAGGGAGGTAGAAAGGGGAGTGGTAGAGGGAGAGAGGTAGAAAGGAGAGTGGTAGAGGGAGAGAGGTAGAAAGGGGAGTGGTAGAGGGAGAGAGGTAGAAAGGTGGAGAGGGAGAGAGGTAGAAAGGGGAGGGAGGTAGAGGGAGGGAGAGGGAGAGAGGAAAGGGGAGTGGTAGAGGGAGAGAGGTAGAAAGGGGAGTGGTAGAGGGAGAGAGGTAGAAGGTAGGGAGTGGTAGAGGGAGAGAGGTAGAAAGGGGAGTGGTAGAGGGAGAGAGGTAGAAAGGGGAGTGGTAGAGGGAGAGAGGTAGAAAGGGGAGTGGTAGAGGGAGAGAGGTAGGGAGTGGTAGAGGGAGAGAGGTAGAAAGGGGAGTGGTAGAGGGAGAGAGGTAGAAAGGGAGTGGTAGAGGGAGAGAGGTAGAAAGGGGGAGTGGTAGAGGGAGAGAGGTAGAAAGGGAGTGGTGGTAGAAGGGAGTGGAGAGGAGAGAGGTAGAAAGGGGAGTGGTAGAGGGAGAGAGGTAGAAAGGGGGAGTGGTAGAGGGAGAGAGGTAGAAAGGGGAGTGGTAGAGTGGAGAGAGGTAGAAAGGAGAGAGTGGTAGAGTGGGGAGAGAGGTAGAAAGGGGGAGTGGTAGAGGGAGAGAGGTAGGGAGAGAGGGGAGTGGTAGAGGAGAGAGGTAGAAAGAGTGGTAGAGGGAAAGAGGTAGAAAGGGGAGTGGTAGAGGGAGAGAGGTAGAAAGGAGAGTGGTAGAGGGAGAGAGGTAGAAAGGGGAGTGGTAGAGGGAGAGAGGTAGAAAGGGGAGGGTGAGGAGAGAGAGAGGGAGAGAGGTAGAAAGGGGGTGGTAGAGGGAGAGAGGTAGAAAGGAGAGTGGTAGAGGGAGAGAGGTAGAAGGGAGTGGTAGAGGGAGAGAGGTAGAAAGGGGAGTGGTAGAGGGAGAGAGGTAGAAAGGAAAGGGAGAGAGAGAAAAGGGGGTGGCAGAGGGAGAGAGGTAGAAAGGGGAGTGGTAGAGGGAGAGAAAAGGTAGAGGGAGAGGTAGAAAGGGGAGTGGAGAGGGAGAGAGGTAGAAAGGGGAGTGGTAGAGGGAGAGAGGTAGAAAGGGGAGTGGTAGAGGGAGAGAGGTAGAAAGGAGTGGTAGAGAGAGAGGGAAAGGAGTGGTAGAGGGAGAGAGGTAGAAAGGGGAGTGGTAGAGGGAGAGAGGTAGAAAGGGGAGTGGTAGAGGGAGAGAGGTAGAAAGGGGAGTGGTAGAGGGAGAGAGGTAGAAAGGGGAGTGGTAGAGGAGAGAGGTAGAAAGGGGGAGTGGTAGAGGAGAGAGGTAGAAAGGGGAGTGGTAGAGGGAGAGAGGTAGAAGGGAGTGGGAGGGAGAGGTAGAAAGGGGAGTGGTAGAGGGAGAGAGGTAGAAAGGGGAGTGGTGAGGGAGAGAGGTAGAAAGGGGAGTGGTAGGGGGAGTGGTAGAGGAGAGAGGAGAAAGGGGAGTGGAGAGGGAGAGAGGTAAGGGGAGTGGTAGAGGGAGAGAGGTAGAAAGGGGAGTGGTAGAGGGGAGAGGTAGAAAGGGGAGTGGGAGGGAGAGAGGTAGAAAGGGGAGTGGTAGAGGGAGAGAGGTAGAAAGGGGGAGTGGTAGAGGGAAAGGAGGTAGAGGAAAGGGGGAGTGGTAGAGGGAGAGAGGTAGAAAGGGGGAGTGGTAGAGGGAGAGAGGTAGAAAGGGGAGTGGTAGAGGGAGAGAGGTAGAAAGGGGAGTGGTAGAAGGGAGAGTGGTAGAGGGAGAGAGGTAGAAAGGGGAGTGGTAGAGGGAGAGAGAGAAAGGTAGAAAGGAGTGGTAGAGGGAGAGAGGTAGAAAGGGGAGTGGTAGAGGGAGAGAGGTAGAAAGGGGAGTGGTAGAGAAAGGGGAGTGGTAGAGGGAGAGTGGTAGAAAGGGAGTGGTAGAGGGAGAGAGGTAAAAGGGAGGAGTGGTAGAAGGGGAGTGGTAGAGGGAGAGAGGTAGAAAGGGGAGTGGTAGAGGGAGAGAGGTAGAAAGGGGGAGTGGTAGAGGGGGAGATGGTAGAGAGAGAGGTAGAAAGGGGAGTGGTAGAGGGAGAGAGGTAGAAAGGGGAGTGGTAGAGGGAGAGAGGTAGAAAGGGGAGTGGTAGAGGAGAGAGAGGTGGGAGAGAGAAAGGGGGAGTGGTAGAGGGAGAGGTAGGTAGAGTGGGAAAGGAGAGGGAGGGTAGAGGGAGTGGTAGAGGGAGAGAGGTAGAAAGGAGAGTGGTAGAGAGAGGTAGAAAGGGGAGTGGTAGAGGGAGAGAGGTAGAAAGGGGAGTGGTAGAGGGAGAGAGGTAGAAAGGGGAGTGGTAGAGGGAGAGAGGAGAGAGTGGTAGAAAGGGGAGTGGTAGAGGGGGGAGAGAGGTAGAAAGGGGAGTGGTAGAGGGAGAGAGGTAGAAGGGAGTGGTAGAAAGGGGAGTGGAGAGGAGAAAGGAGGTAGAAAGGGAAAGGGGTGGTAGAGGGAGAGAGGTAGAAAGGGGAGTGGTAGAGGGAGAGAGGAGAGAGGTAGAAGGGAAAGGGAGAGAGGTAGAGGGAGAGAGAGGTAGAAAGGGGAGTGGTAGAAAGGGGAGTGGTAGAGGAGAGAGGTAGAAAGGGGGAGTGGTAGAGGGAGAGAGGTAGAAAGGGGAGTGGTAGGGAGAGGAGAGGAGGTGGAGAGAGAGAAGGGAGTGGTAGAAGGGAGAGAGGTAGAAAGGAGGGAGAGAGGTAGAGGGAGAAAGGGGAGTGGTAGAGGGAGAGAGGTAGAAAGGGGAGTGGTAGAGGGAGAGAGGTAGAAAGGGAGTGGTAGAGGGAGAGAGGTAGAAAGGGGAGTGGTAGAGGGAGAGAGGTAGAAAGGAGTGGTAGAGGGGGAGAGAGGTAGAAAGGGGAGTGGTAGAGGGAGAGGAGTAGAGGTAG